>NC_030678.2:7237777-7537777 GCF_000004195.4 Xenopus tropicalis
GAATTGGCCAGTGTATGGTCACCTTAAGTGGGAGAATGGGGCAGGGAAATAGGCTGGCTAAGTAGGTGAATGGGGCAGGGAAATAGGCGGGCTAAGTAGGGGAATGGGGCAGGGAAATAGGCGGGCTAAGTAGGGGAATGGGGCAGGGAAATAGGCTGGCTAAGTAGGGGAATGGGGCAGGGAAATAGGTGGGCTAAGTAACATAGTAACATAGTAACATAGTAAGTTGGGTTGAAAAAAGACATACGTCCATCAAGTTCAACCATAATGCCTATACCTAACCTGCCTAACTACAAGTTGATCCAGAGGAAGGCAAAAAACCCCATCTGAAGCCTCTCTAATTTGCCTCAGAGGGGAAAAAATTCCTTCCTGACTCCAAGATGGCAATCGGACCAGTCCCTGTATCAACTTGTACTAAGAGCTATCTCCCATAACCGTGTATTCCCTCACTTGCTAAGAATCCATCCAGCCCCTTCTTAAAGCTATATAATGTATCAGCCAGTACGACTGATTCAGGGAGGGAATTCCACAACTTCACAGCTCTCACTGTAAAAAATCCTTTCCGAATATTTAAATGGAACCTCCCTTCTTCTAAACGGAGTGGGTGCCCTCGTGTCCGTTGGAAGGACCTACTGGTAAATAAAACATTAGAGAGGTTATTATATGATCCCCTTATATATTTATACATAGTTATCATGTCACCTCTTAAGCGCCTCTTCTCCAGTGTAAACAGACCCAACTTGGCCAGTCTTTCTTCATAACTGAGACTTTCCATACCCTTTACCAGCTTAGTTGCCCCTCTCTGGACCCTCTCTAGCTCAATAATGTCCCGTTTGAGCACTGGAGACCAAAACTGAACAGCATATTCTAGATGGGGCCTTACCAGTGCTCTGTAAAGGGGAAGAATAACCCCCTCCTCCCGTGAATCTATACCCCTTTTAATACAGCTCAGAACCTTGTTTGCCCTTGCAGCTGCTGCCTGGCATTGCTTGCTACAGCCAAGTTTATTATCTACAAGGACTCCAAGATCCTTCTCCATTATGGATTTGCCTAGTGCAGTCCCATTAAGGTTATACGGGGCTTGCATATTTTTACATCCCAGGTGCATGACCTTACATTTATCCACATTAAATCTCATCTGCCACTTAGCTGCCCAGATTGCCAGTTGGTCAAGATCCTGCTGCAGGGATGTCACATCCTGGATAGAATTGACTGGTCTGCAGAGTTTTGTGTCATCTGCAAACACTGATACATTACTCATAATACCCTCCCCTAAGTCATTTATGAACAAATTAAACAAAAGTGGACCCAGTACAGAACCCTGAGGGACCCCACTGAGAACCTTACTCCAAGTAGAGAATGTGCCATTAACAACCACCCTCTGTACCCGATCCTGTAGCCAGTTTTCTATCCATGTGCAAACGACTTCACTAAGACCAATAGACCTTAGCTTAGAAAGCAGTCGTTTGTGGGGAACGGTATCAAATGCTTTGGCAAAATCCAAATAGATTATATCTACTGCATCCCCACTGTCCAGCTTCTTACTTACCTCATCATAAAAAGCAATTAAATTGGTCTGACATGACCTGTCCTTCATAAAGCCATGCTGATTACTGCTCATAATGCCATTCTCCACTACATAATTTTGAATGTGATCCCTTAACAAGCCTTCAAATAACTTGCCCACCACGGATGTCAAACTTACAGGCCTATAATTGCCAGACTGAGATCTTACTCCCTTTTTAAATATGGGAGTGACATTCGCCTTCTTCCAATCACTAGGTACCATACCTGATGAAAGAGAGTCTGAGAATATCAGAAACAAGGGCCACTGCAATTCTGCCCCTAGCTCTCTCAGTACCCGAGGATGTATTCCATCTGGCCCAGGTGCCTTGTTTACATTTATCGTGTGTAACCCTTTAAGCACCATATCCTGTGCCAACCACTGTGTAGTTGGAGCTGAGGCAACAGTGAAGCTATTGGGTGAGACTTGGCCCACTGGCTCCTCTACTGTATACACAGAAGAAAAGAACTGGTTAAGCACATCTGCCTTTTCTGTATCCGCTGTAACCATATTGTTACTATAACTCAATGGGGCCACACCCTCAACCTGCATCTTTTTACTATTAATATACTTAAAAAACTTTTTGGGGTTAGTCTTGGCCTCGGCCGCGATGCGCTCCTCATTTTCTATCTTTGCCTTCCGGATTGCTGTTTTACACACTTGTTATAGTGTTTATATTCATTAAACGCAGCTACTGTCCCCTCTGACTTATATTTCTTAAAAGCTTTCCATTTTCTCCCTATTAACTTCTTTACCTCAGAGTTAAGCCACATGGGGTGATTCTTAACACTTCTACTTTTTCTTATTAATGGAATGAATTGAGAACAGTAATGATTTAATATCATTTTAAATGACAACCATTTCTGCTCTGTATTTTTATCAGAAAACATAATGCCCCAATCTATGCCCTGAAGCGCTGCCCTTAAGGAGCTAAAATTTGCCTTCCTAAAATTCAGTGTCTTTGTTGCCCCCGTGTAAATTTGTTTCCTGCACCAAACATCAAATGAAATAACATTATGGTCACTATTACCCAGGGGTTCAACCACTTGCACATTTGCTATACGTTCTGGGCCATTAGAGATCACTAGATCTAGTATAGCAGGTTCCTGGTTGGCTCCTCAACAACCTGTGACATAAAGTTGTCATGCAGCAAGTTTATAAACTTGTTCCCATTTACTGTCCTGGCAGTACTATTGCCCCAGTCAATATCAGGGTAATTAAAATCCCCCATTATTATCACTTGCCCCAAACTAGCAGCCTTTTCTATTTGCAACAGGAGCTGGGCCTCCTCCTCTTCGCTTACATTAGGGGGTCTATAGCATACCCCTACAATTAGCTTGGTAGATTCTTTACTATCTGTGAGAAGCTCAACCCATAAGGATTCAGCTCCCTCTGTTACCCCCATCACTTCCTCCTTAATATTTGCTTTTAAGTCGTGCTTAATGAACAGACACACTCCTCCTCCTTTCCTATTGCCCCTGTCCCTCCGAAACAATGTATACCCCCCAATATTAACTGCCCAGTCATGAGACTCATTCAACCAAGTTTCAGCAACTCCAATCACATCATATTTCCGCTCCAACGCCAGTACCTCCAGCTCTCCCATTTTACCAGTCAGACTCCTTGCATTGGTAAACATACATTTAATACTGGTTCCGGCGTGAGAATGACGTGTAAACAACTTATGGGCCTCCCTGCCATTATCAGTATCCCGAAGCAAGTCTCCTCCCCCAATTTTCCTTACTATGCCCACTACCTCATCTATCCTGTCTACCACAGAATTTCCCGCTGCACCCTCCCCCCCCACTCCTAGTTTAAAATCTCCTCCAACCCTCTAGCCATCTTTTCCCCCAAAGCAGCTGCCCCATCATCATTGAGGTGCAGCCCATCCCTGGCAAAGAGCCTGTAGCCGATTGAGAAATCAGCCCAGTTCTGGAGAAACCCAAAGCCCTCCTCCCTACACCAATCTCTCAGCCACGCATTAATCTCCCTGAGCTCCCGCTGCCTTCTTAATGTTGCTCGTGGCACAGGTAATATCTCTGAGAAAATTACCTTGGAAGTCCTCGCCCTCAACTTCGCACCTAGCTTTTTAAAATCGTTCTTGAGGACTTCCCCCCCTCCTCTAACTTTGTCATTGGTACCTATGTGTACCAAGACCGCCGGGTCTTCCCCAGCCCCTCCCAACAATCTGTCCACTCGTTCCACCACATGCCGAACCCTAGCACCAGGCAAGCAACACACAGTTCGGCATGTAGGGTCTTTGCGACAAATTACCCTATCCACCTTTCTAATAATTGAATCCCCTACAACTATAGCCTGCCTTCCCTTCCTAGCACTACTCCCCCCACCTGTATTAGAGGTGCCGGCTCCCAGGGTGCTCTGAGAGTCAGCCCGCTCCATACACGCCAGCTCAGAGCTGCCTTCCCCAGCATCTTCACCTAACGCGGCAAATCTGTTGGTTTGTACAAGCTTTGAACCAGCCCCCCTACCCTTGTGTCCCCTACTGCCCCTCTTAACTGTTACAAATTTGTCTCCCTCATTAACCTCCACTGTCCCTTCTCCCCCCCCCCACTACACCGGCCCCTGCCAGTGGTTGCTCAGTGAGCCTCCTGTTCTCCCCCATGTTTGCAGCTGCCCTCAGTGCTGCCAGTTCCCCCCTTAGATTCTGCAATGGGGCAGGGAAATAGGCGGGCTAAGTAGGGGAATGGGGCAGGGAAATAGGTGGGCTAAGTGGCAGGGCTGTGGAGTCGGTAGATAAATTCTCCGACTCCGACTCCGACTCCTCAGTTTCTGATACTCCCGACTCCGACTCCACGACTCCGACTCCTCTGTTTTTAATATGCTAATGCAGTGCTGTCCAACTGGCGGCCCACTTTAAATGGTATCAGTACTGAGATTAACTGCATGGTTCTCACCTCAGATTCAGGCTGTAATCCCTCTGTATTATTTAAACATCTAATCCCCTGTACTGTTCACACCTTTTAATCTATGCATTGTTCACCCCCTGCATTGTTCACACCTCCTGCTCAGGCTGTAATCACCCACATTGTTCGTCTGTTCACACCTCAGACATTGTAAGTACTGCCTGGCCTATGCTGCCTGTGTATAGGCAGCATAGGGAAGGCAGAGTATGGCACATAGGCAGCATAGGGCAGGGAGGGTATGGCACAAATAGGCAGCATAGGGCAGGGAGGGTATTGAACACACAGGCAGCATAGGGCAGGGAGAGTATATGGCACACACAGGCAGCATACGGCAGGCAGAGTATGGCACACACAGGCAGGGCAGGCAGAGTATGGCACACACAGGCAGCATATGGCAGGCAGAGTATGGCACACACAGGCAGCATATGGCAGGGAGAGTATGGCACACACAGGCAGGGTAGGGCAGAGTATGGCACACACAGGCAGCATATGGCAGGGAGAGTATGGCACACACAGGCAGGGTAGGGCAGAGTATGGCACACACAGGCAGCATATGACAGGCAGAGTATGGCACACACCGGCAGGGTAGGGCAGAGTATGGCACACACAGGCAGGGTAGGGCAGAGTATGGCACACACAGGCAGCATATTACAGGCAGAGTATGGCACACACAGGCAGGGTAGGGCAGAGTATGGCACACACAGGCAGCATATGGCAGGCAGAGTATGGCACACACAGGCAGGGTAGGGCAGATTATGGCACACACAGGCAGAATATGGCAGGGAGAGTATTGCACACACAGGCAGGGTAGGGCAGAGTATGGCACACACGGGCAGCATATGGCAGGCAGAGTATGGCACACACAGGAAGGGCAGGCAGAGTATGGCACACACAGGCAGCATATGGCAGGGAGAGTATGGCACACACAGGCAGCATATGGCAGGCAGAGTATGGCAGACACAGGCAGGGCAGGCAGGGTATGGCACACACAGGCAGAATATGGCAGGGAGAGTATGGCAAAGGCACACACAGGCAGGGTAGGGCAGAGTATGGCACACAGGCAGCATATGGCAGGGAGAGTATGGCACACACAGGCAGGGTAGGGCAGAGTATGGCACACAGGCAGCATATGGCAGGGAGAGTATGGCACACACAGGCAGGGTAGAGCAGAGTATGGCACACACAGGCAGCATAGGGCAGGCAGAGTATGGCACACACAGGTAGCGTAGGGCAGGCAGAGTGCTGCCTGTGTGTGCCATATACTCTTTCTACCCTATGGTGCCTGTGGGAGGTGAACCTGGCAGGGGTTTGTTCTGGGAGTTTGTTAGCAGTTGGAAATAGCCATTAAATGGTCCCTAAGGTGTGTAATTATATGCTGGGGGTTGCTGTGCTATCCACAGGGGAGGAGGAGTCATATGGATTTTAGGGTGTGTCTTAATATGACATAATATAATTTTTTCACATATGAATGATGGTTGATATCCCTGCAGTGAGGACCAAGCCTTTGGGTTTTTGCTGCACTGCCACCATTGTGATAAAATGGGTGTGGTTTGAAGTGGGTGTGGTTTAAAAAGGGGGGAGTGGTCAAAACTGGCTTCCATTAGCGGCCCTCCACCATGTATGCTAGAGAAATTTTGGCCCTCGGCACCGTAGAAGTTGGACAGCACTGTGCTAATGTGTTTTATACATCCAGGAAGGGGCACTTAAAACACGACTGAACTGATAATAAACTGATAGACAATTGTATCTATACTCCTACTCCTAATGATTTCCCTAGAATCCCATAGTCATGTTTAAAGTTTAAGCTAACATTACAGCTGAATTACTGCAGTTTTTCAAATGTTTTAAAGCTTCAGTCTTAAACTATGGACTATCCATTCCCTTCACGTATACAGGTATTTCTATTTTCTATCAGTGAGAGTTAGGCTGGGTTCCCAGAGGAACCCGACGCAGTGGAGCTGCCGCACCATAACTGTGTGTTACGTCCCATTTAGTGAAGCATACAGTCAATGAAAAGCTTCATGGTCACTCAGCGTGTTCGTTTATGCACTGCGTGCATTGGGCTTTATTCTTATAGCAGAGAAGTAATTAATTATGACTGTTTGTGAATTGGGACATTTAAACTTCCTTTATTTATTTTTTTTTTATTCCCATTTAAATTTAGTAGGAGTCGGAGTCGGTTCATTTTTTTGCCGACTCCGACTCCAGGTACCCAAAATTGCCTCCGACTCTGACTCTGACTCCGACTCCTCGACTCCGACTCCACAGCCCTGCTAAGTGGGGGAATGGGGCAGGGAAATAGGCGGGCTAAGTAGGGGAATGGGGCAGGGAAATAGGTGGGCTAAGTAGGGGAATGGGGCAGGGAAATAGGCGGGCTAAGTAGGGGAATGGGGCAGGGAAATAGGCGGGCTAAGTAGGGGAATGGGGCAGGGAAATAGGTGGGCTAAGTAGGGGAATGGGGCAGGGAAATAGGCGGGCTAAGTAGGGGAATGGGGCAGGGAAATAGGCGGGCTAAGTAGGGGAATGGGGCAGGGAAATAGGCGGGCTAAGTAGGGGAATGGGGCAGGGAAATAGGCGGGCTAAGTAGGGGAATGGGGCAGGGAAATAGGCGGGCTAAGTAGGGGAATGGGGCAGGGAAATAGGCAGGGCAGAGGCTGGCCTCTATACAAATTAGGGATGCACCGAATCTACTATTTTGGGATTGAGCCAAATCCTGAATTCTGTGCATCCCTAATATAAATAGGGGTTGATCTGCCATAGAAAGAGTCAGGGAAGGGAGGGGATATAGGTAGGCATTTATATTGCTGCTAAATTTGTAATACCGGTTCTAGCACTGGTTCTAGCTAGTGATTTGCTGGCTAGGCTGGTCAGATACCGGCTGGGTGGCAACCCTATCTCTCATAGTAAGGAGATGCCCCCCCAATCTAATTAAGGGGCACTAGCCGACCCATATCTCCATCTATTGAGCATTTGTATGATATAATGACAGCAGGAGAAGTCATGTACTTATGGCGTTGGGAATAAAAGAATTAGGGGTTTGCCTGTTATTGGCATAAGGACATATTGCTCTGTATATAAGAGATAAATGCCTTACAGCCACATTTACTACCTCTGGAAAGGCCGAAAGAATCCAACTAACCCCCAGGTAGATAAGTAATTTCTAGGATTAATCCAATGACAGCTCATTCATCACCGTACCTGGACGTCTCCCTAAGGGCGTATGTTCGGCAAACAGAATCCCGCCAAACAGATACTTTATAGATATTATGCATTCTCCATTCATGTTTCCTCCTTCCCCTCAGCAATAAGTCACCGTGATGGATGTTTCGCTCTACAGAGAGTCCTATGTGAGGAGAAAGATACAGCCGTTTGGCAATATTCTAGCATGTTTGATATATGGAAATAATTGTATTTGTTTTCATTAAGAATTTGTTTACAACCAATAATAGACATGGGGGGGATTTCATTGGGGCAAATTATGCAAATATGTTTATGAGTAATAACCTTGGTTTTTATCATTTATTCAGGGAGGAAGGGTCCAAGTCTAACGTAGATACTTTCCCGGAAGGCTTTCACTTAGGATTAAGCACCTATTTCCATTGTTTATTTCATGTTCCCCTAATATCCCTATCCCTGTAATCTGTTCCTTCATAAAGTAGGAATAAATCCCATTTTATATGCTGAAATCCAGCTGCAAAACTGTTCTACTCTTTCTGCATCATTTGTAATCCTGGCAGGGGAGGAGGGACTAAAACACTGATGTTACAAATGGTAACAACTTCCCCACAGCTTACAGACAGCACGCAGGAACTACATAACCCACAATGCATTGCACTGGGATGTTCCTTTCCTTATTGACATCACGTGTGCAGCAGGGAATTGTGGGATTGCGGGGAGGCAGGCTGAGGGGAGGCGACTACTGTTTACATTTTATTTGAGTCACAAAGTAGTCAGCCAGTTCAGCAGGGGAACAGGGGGTGGGGCTTAGGGAACAGGGGGCGGGGCTTAGGGAACTGTTCCAAACCTTATTATTACATTAAACATCATGAAAAGGCTGCATATTTTTCTAATTGGTATATATTGCAAAGTTTATTGAAATTATATTTACTTTTTAAAAAGTTGTGTTTGGGTGGATTTCCCTTTTATAGTGAGCAGGAATAAAACCAACCTGTAAACAATCAATGCATTACAGTATAACTTTTATAAGGCTAGTAGCCAATCAGAGGCAGTACAGGTATGGGACCTGTTATCCAGAATGCTCGAGACCTGGGGTTTTCAGGATTAGGGGTAATTAAACCCAATAGGATTGTTCTGCCTCCAATAAAGGTTACTTATATCTTAGTTGGGATCAAGTACAGGTATTTTTTTATTTTTACAGAGAAAAGGGAATCATTTAACCATTAAATAAACCCAATAGGGCTGTTCTGCCCCCAATAAGGGGTAATTATATCTTAGTTGGGATCAAGTACAGGTACTGTTTTATTATTACAGAGAAAAGGGAATAATTTAACCATTAAATAAACCCAATAGGGCTGTTTTGCCCCAATAAGGGGTAATTATATCTTAGTTGGGATCAAGTACAGGTACTGTTTTATTATTACAGAGAAAAGGGAATCATTTAACCATGAAATAAACCCAATAGGGCTGTTCTGCCCCAATAAGGGGTAATTATATCTTAGTTGGGATCAAGTACAGGTACTGTTTTATTATTACAGAGAAAAGGGAATCATTTAACCATGAAATAAACCCAATAGGGCTGTTCTGCCCCAATAAGGGGTAATTATATCTTAGTTGGGATCAAGTACAGGTACTGTTTTATTATTACAGAGAAAAAGGAAATCATTTTGAAAAATGAGAATTATTTGATTACAATGGAGTCTATGGGAGATGGCCTTTCCGTAATTCTGAACTTTCTGGATAACAGGTTTCCTGATAAGGGGGGTACAAATTTTATAATCTAAATATTAACTCCAACAGGAGAGAGTTTCTCTAAAAGCAGAGGCCTAGACCCTACGATATTTTACTCTTCTGTTGTCAGTAATTCCTTATCCTGTCATAAATGCCACCACCCTGCAACATTCCCATTAACAGTCATTTATACCCATCCGGCAGATACAGACATAGCTGGCCCTGCATACACATTGCTGATAATTACTCCTTAAAAAAAAAGAACATTTTGGTTGGCAAAGCTAGAAGATTGGAGTTTCATGCAAATATTGTGACAGTTTGACACCCGTGACATTGTCTGTAACACTTTGTCTCTTTATTGGTAAGGAACCAAATGAGATTTAATTGTCTGAGAGAGAAGAATCTTTAATTTGAAATGTGCCCCGAGGAATGCCAGGGACTCAGCGAGACTGCGACTGAAAGGCAACAGATGAATCAGGGGTTGTTAACTTTTAGTAGGGCGTAGAGAGTGATATTCCGAGATAATTTGCAATTGGTCTTCATTTTTTATTATTTGTAGTTTTTTAATTATTTCAATTTTTGTTCGGCAGCTCTCCAGTTTGGGGTTTGGTTGCTAGGGTCCAAATTATCTTAGCAACCAGGGACTGGTTTAAATGAGAGACTGGTATATGAATAGGAGAGGGGCTGGATAGAAAATTAAGAAATAAAAAGTAACAATAACAATAAAACTGGAGCCTCACAGAGCAATAGGTTTTTGGCTGCCGGGGTCAGTGACCCCCATATACTTTGAAAACTATAAAAAATCAATGCTGAAGACCAATTGAAAAGTTGCTTAGAATTGGCCATACTATAACTTAACTTAAAGGTGAACCACCCCTTTAAAGTATAGAATCGGGACATAGATATAATAGATATAAATTGCTGGGAAACCCAAAACAATCCCTCATTGCATTTGCTAAACTTCCATGTAAAACAAACAGTATAAAAGTTAATACTGTTCTGTATATTTCCCTTTCTCGCGAAAGGGCAGTTTGTCCCTGTATGGAATGAGAATAACAAAAAGATTTGGTTTGGCATTTGGAAAATGGAAGTTTAATCAATATCTCCAGCAGACTGAGCCTGTTGTCTCACAGGCAGGGAAGGCATTGTAAGAATTGCTAGGCTCGATAAGGAATACAAATCAAAATACAAAATAAGCACACAATGTACAGATATATCAGCCAATAGATAGGTATCTAGCAATACAGGCAGTAACCCTTCCAACACTTTCCCCTGTCTCTGCCCCTATATATTAGGTACCTACCTAGTGCTACCAACCCCTATTTCTGTAGGGAAATGAGAGCAGAGCAGGCAGTAACCCTTCCAACACTTTCCCCTGTCTCTGCCCCTATATATTAGGTACCTACCTAGTGCTACCAACCCCTATTTCTGTAGGGAAATGAGAGCAGAGCAGGCAGTAACCCTTCCAACACTTTCCCCTGTCTCTGCCCCTATATATTAGGTACCTACCTAGTGCTACCAACCCCTATTTCTGTAGGGAAATGAGAGCAGGGCAGGCAGTAACCCTTCCAGCACTTTCCCCTGTCTCTGCCCCTATAAATTAGGTACCTACCTAGTGCTACCAACCCCTATTTCTGTAGGGAAATGAGAGCAGGGCAGGCAGTAACCCTTCCAACACTTTCCCCTGTCTCTGCCCCTATATATTAGGTACCTACCTAGTGCTACCAACCCCTATTTCTGTAGGGAAATGAGAGCAGGGCAGGCAGTAACCCTTCCAACACTTTCCCCTGTCTCTGTCCCTATATATTAGGTACCTACCTAGTGCTACCAACCCCTATTTCTGTAGGGAAATGAGAGCAGGGCAGGCAGTAACCCTTCCAACACTTTCCCACTCCCCCCTGTTGATATTTCTATATCAATTACAAAGATATACATTCCATAATCATTTGTGGGTATGATTTGTTTACATGGGTATTGGTTGGATTTTATCCCTACAGATCTGCCTCCTGTAACTGCATAAAAAAGAATCAGAGGCTATTAAAAAATAATGCTCCCACCTTAAAATTCATAAACATTATTTATTATTCCCACCAAGGGCTGTTTATTTAATAAAGTACATAAACGTTGCGTCACTGGGTCTCGGCTTTCATAGGAACAGAAAATGAATTCACGCTACATTAGGTTTTCAATTTCCTTCCGGAGATTATTTTACCAACAGTTACTGCGCATTATTTAGCAAACGACATTTATTACATTAATAGCCGCGTATCCATATCGTTAATAAGAGCCGCGGCGGCAAACAATCGTTTGGGTCCAGTTGTGCCATGAACACAATTCCTGGGCAGGAAAAAAGTAGGGACCGAATCTATAATTTTAAGATCCAGCTGAACCCCAAATCTTTTTTGTCCAAATGAAAAACCAAATCCGAACCCTAATATGCATGTGCAAATTAGGACACGGAAGGGTTATTCCTAGCAACTTTTGAATTAGCCTTTATTATTTATTACAGTTTTTGAATTATTTCCCTTCTCCTTCTGACTCTTTGCAGCTTTCAAATGGGGGTCACTGACCCCGGCAGCCAAAAACTATTGCTCTGTGAGGCTCCAGTTTTATTGTTATTGTTACTTTTTATTACTTATTTTTCTATCCAGGCCCTCTCCTATTCATATACCAGTTTCTCATCCAAATTACCCCCTGGTTGCTAAGGTAATTTAAACCATAGCAACAAGATAACTGCTAAAATTCCAAACTGAAAAGTTGCTGAACAGAAAGTGAAATAACAAATAACTGCAAATAATAAAAAATGAAGACCAATTGCAAATTATCGCATAATATCACTCTCTTTTTACATCATAGTAAAAGTTAACTCAAAGGTGAACAACCCCTTGAATACAGGGTCGGACTGGGGCGCAGGGACACAGGGAAAAATCCCAGTGGGCCCCGGCTCTAGTGGGCCCCAGCGGTCCAGACCCGACCCTTGCGGCGCTCCCCCTGCCCGACTGCTCCTGCCCTGACGTGTTAAATTTACGCGCTCGGGGGAGGACGTCGGGTGGGGGCCCTGTGAGGGGGGCCCCTCGGGGGGGCTATGGGCGCAGGCACCTGCAGGGCTCCTGGGCCCTTCACCCCCCAGGCTGACCCTGCTTGAATATAATTGCTATTGAAAGCAGGGTCTGCCTAACCTTTGCTGCGCTCAGCACTGCTTGGGCCACTGGAACTGGTGGTCAGGATCAGGTTTTCCTCAATGCTTTGTAAATCCCTGCAGCTACTTATAAATTCTTAAATCAGATTTAAATTTCTGATCCTTAGCTACAAAGCTCTCTTTAACGAAGCCCCCACCTTCTGGCCATTTCTCAAGGTACGCTACACATCAGCCACTTTGTTCCTTAAGGTGGCCATACACAAGATCTGCCCGTCTGGCTAGGTCACCCAATATCATGCCCCTAAAGGTCCCCATACACGGGCCGATTCTAGCTGCTGATATGGGTCCCTTAGACCAGTTTGGCAGCTAATCGGCTCGTGTAGGGGCACTACCGACGGCCTGCCCGACTGATATCTAGCCTGAAATCGGGCAGATCTCGATCGGGCAGGTTAGAAAATCTAGTTGGATCGGGGACCTCATCAGCTCGTTGATGCGGTCCGCGGACCGACTTTGTCTATACCCGTCATTATAATTTGATCATTTGACCCCAGGGCCAAACAACCGAATTAGCCTGGATTCTCCCAATATCGCCCACCCGTAGGTGGGGATATCGGGAGAAGATCTTCTCGCTTGGCAACATCGTCAAGCGAGCGGATCGGCCCGTGTATGGGGACCTTTAGTATTCAGTGTGGGTGCCCACTTAGCACCATATGCTCAATAAATAAAGGTACAAGTTGCAGTGGTGCCAAAGGGACCTGTTCTTAAGGTAGCCATACAGGGGCAGATTTTAGCTGCCGTTTTGGCTCCTTCATCCCGAGTTGGAAGCTTATCTGCCCGTTTAGGGGACACTCTGATGGGCCTATGGGACCAAGTTCTGTCCAAAAATTGTTCAGATATCGATTAGACAGGTTTTTGTTAGAACAATTACCACATCATTGATGAGGTCCTCGACTAGCGGCCTGTATCTCCGTCATTGTGATGCAATCACGGGCCAAACACAGTGATGGACTGGCCCACCCGGATACCAGGGAATCTCCCGGTGGGCCCTTCTGCTCACCCAGCCATTTGCCTTGTATGCTTACACCATGGCCATTACTCAATTCTATATGAGAAGAAACAGACAAAATAAAGGAAATGATAGATAATAGTATGTAAAAAGAAGTAATTAAGGAATTAAAGAAAGTGAGTGAACAGGGTAGGGGCAAGTGGGCCTAAGGTCTAAAGGTCCCCATACATGGGCCGATTCTAGCTGCTGATATGGGTCCCTTAGACCGATTCGGCAGCTTATCGGCCCGTGTATGGGCACTACCAACGGGACTGCCCAACCGATATCTGGCCTGAAATCGGCCAGATCTCTATCAGGCAGGTTAAAAAATCTAGTCGGATCGGGGGCCACATTGGCTCGTTGATGCGGTCCCAAAACCGACTTTTATACCCGTCGTTATAATTCGATCATTTGGCCCCAGGGCCAAACGATCAAATTAGCCTGGATTCTCCCGATATCGGCCACCCGTAGGTGGGGGATATTGGGAGAAGATCCGCGTCATCGCCAAGCGAGTGGATGTGAAGGTGTATGGGGACATTAAGGCAGTGATCCCCAACCAGTGTCTCAGGGGCAACATGTTACTCCCAAACCCTTGGGTGTTGCTCTCAGTGCCCCCAAACCAGGGAGTTATTTTTGAATTCCTGACTTGGGGGCAAGTTTTGGTTGAATAAAAACAAGATTTACTGCCAAATAAAGCCCCTGTAAGCTGATAGTGTGCATAGAGGCCCCTAATAGCCAATCACAGCCCTTATTTGGCTCCTCCATGAACTTTTATGATGCTTGTGTTGCTCTCCGAGTCTTTTTACATTTGACTGTGGCTCACGAAGAAAGGTTGGGGATCCCTGGCCTAAGGTTTTCAGGTGGGCCCGACACTGGCCAGTCCGACACTGGCCAAATGATTGGATCAGTCAGATATCAACCACCTCAAGGTGGGTATATCGGGGAAAGATCTGTTTGTTGGTGGCCTTTAAATGTGTGGCATCAGTATAGCTATTTGGGTGCAATTCTACCAGTATACTTAGCAGCACCCATGGGTGCAACATGAAAAGGGAACGCTAAAATTACTGCCATGTGTAATGTACATGAATCCCATATAGAGAAGTGCGAGTAGGTGCATGAATGGCTATTGTGTCATTCCGTAACCATGTTGGACCTGCGACTGTAAATCCTACAAATTCAGTTATTCACTAAGGGCATAAATATTATTTTATAGGGCTCATTTACATGACGGAGCTTGTGCCTTATTCTTATTTATATATTTATATTGTAACATGGTACAACTGTGCCCCTAGGCAACCAATCAGATTCTTGCTTTCATTATGATGGGCGCTGGGTGTGATGGGCACAGATTACTGAATTCCTACTGTGGGAGCCAGTGGGGTATTTGTTTAATTAGAAGAATCCGCCACCTCCGCTTTTAATGATCCCAGAGAAGAATTTTATATGATTAACGCAATGAAGGCAGAAGATTTACCAACAACAAAAGTGGCGCAGGGGTTAGAGGCGTATTACCGAGATTAATACCGGCCGCGGAAGGAAACAAATTCTGAATGTGTATGTAAATCCCAAGTAGAATTTGCTTACTGCGTCTTAATAGGGAGGAAGATAAATCCAAACGAGGAAAAAGGAGGCTATAAAAAACCCCGCGTTTATACAGCTCTGATAGGTTTACTGTGTTATTAAACGTGATTTGTTTGGGAACAACATGGCCGCTTTATCTCCTTCTCGTGTATACAGGGGAAACATGAAATTCAGAGGAAGATTAGTCATTAATAAATGTATCAGAGACAGCAGCCCACAAAATGGCTGTAATTATTGATCCGCAGGCTTAATGAATTCCGGCAATTAGGGTGACACACACGGTGATCAAATACCAGGGAATGCTGGGTGCCAGGGACGTCTCACCGGGGGAGCTCACAGGTACCGGGGGGGTGAAAACCGGATTTTTAAATTGGAATTGTGGCTCTTGTAGTGCAGAGAGCACTATTGCACCCTCTGCCCCAGCGATAAAGCCCCCACACCACTCCTATACTCAGGTACGTGTGGGGTGTGGGGGTCAGCATCGCAGGCAGGGATGCCATCGGTGTGGAGGGGGGTGTGGGGTGTCCCGGGCCCTGTGAAATCTTTATCTGTAAGGGGGCCCAGTCGCGAAAGTTATGTAAATTGTGTAAGTTACACATAAAGTTACGCCAAACTTACACAATTTACGTAACTTCCGCATAAACTCCCTATAAAATGACGTAACTTGCCTAGGAACTTAAGTGATTTGCGTATCAAGCAAAAGCCAATGCAGAGAAGCTTTGCAGGGACAAACCCCACTGCCCCCCAATGAATAAAAAAACTGAAGGGAAATCCCACTGCCCCCAATGAACTGACTGACATTAATAATTAATGAATTAATAAGTCAGTTATTTATATGTATTGGGATCTATTTACTGAATGATATGAGCGGCTCCTACATGAACTTTCCAGCAGGGGAATGACTGGTTATTATAGAGTCACATCAGCTGTTTGTATTGGGATCTATTTACTGATTGATATGAGCGGCTCCTACATGAACTTTCCAGCAGGGGAATGACTGGTTATTATAGAGTCACATCGGCTGTTTGTATTGGGATCTATTTACTGAATGATATGAGCGGCTCCTACATGAACTTTCCAGCAGGGGAATGACTGCTTATTATAGTCACATCAGCTGTTTGTATTGGGATCTATTTACTGAATGATATGAGCGGCTCCTACATGAACTTTCCAGCAGGGGAATGACTGGTTATTATAGAGTCACATCAGCTGTTTGTATTGGGATCTATTTACTGACTGGTATGAGCGGCTCCTACATGAACTTTCCAGCAGGGGAATGACTGGTTATTATAGAGTCACATCAGCTGTTTGTATTGGGATCTATTTACTGAATGATATGAGCGGCTCCTACATGAACTTTCCAGCAGGGGAATGACTGGTTATTATAGAGTCACATCAGCTGTTTGTATTGGGATCTATTTACTGAATGATATGAGCGGCTCCTACATGAACTTTCCAGCAGGGGAATGACTGGTTATTATAGAGTCACATCAGCTGTTTGTATTGGGATCTATTTACTGACTGATATGAGCGGCTCCTACATGAACTTTCCAGCAGGGGAATGACTGGTTATTATAGAGTCACATCAGCTGTTTGTATTGGGATTTATATACTGAATTATTTACTTTTTAACTTGTTTATTAATGACCTGGAGGGGGGCATAGAAAGAACTGTTTCTAATTTAGCTGATGATACTAAATTGTTCCAAACTATAAGTTCCATGCAGGATGCTGCCACTTTGCTGAGAGATTTTACCAAAATGGAAAACTGGGCAGCAAAATGGAAAATGAGGTTCAATGTTGATAAGTGCAAAGGTATTCACTTTGATAGAAATATTATAAATGTGAGTTATACACTAAATGGTAATGCATTGGGGGATGCGTAGAAGATGGACTGAGAAGGATCTGGGGGTATTTGTAGATAACAAGCTGTGTAACTCTAGGCAGTGTCATTCAGCGGCAACTAAAGCAAATAATGTGCTGTTTTGCTCAAAAAAGGACATTGACAAATGACATAATTTTGCCTTTTTATTGGTCTCTGTTAAGGCCTCACCTTGAGTATGGGGGGCAGGTTTGGGCTCCAGGGGGATGTTGGGTAGAGAGTTTCTGAGGGTGAGGACAGTGAGGTAGGGGAATGCCCTGCCGGGGGATTTTGGGAGGTTAATTTATAATAGGGGCTTGAAAGAGTCCTTGAACAAGCAGAATATCCAAGGCTATTGTGATACTAAAACCTACAGTTAGTATTGATGTTGGAATATATGGTTTATATATGTGAGTGTATAGATTGGTTAGTATAAGGGGTTTGCTTGGAGTGGTTGAACTTGATGGACTTAACTCAATTCAATTCAAAGACAAAGTCGGTGGGACCAGTACAGACTTGGAGAGAAAGACATTCTTGTTATCAGTTTGAAAAACCCTCAGCTTGCTGTATGTATCCCACCCCGCTCATGCTGTGCCCTCTCTTAGAACAATAAAGAATGAAGAATATAAACAGATTCGCCCTGAGGAGGAATGTGAGACCCTCCCGCCCGTCAGTAACAGCAGCCCAGGTCGGCTCTCAAATACAGATCAACATCCGTCTCTTCCAGCACTTGTTAGTTTGTTTCTTTGCTTTTTTTAATCTATAACAATTAAAAACAGTGACATTACTGTTACTAACTATATTGTTTTGTTATTAAAGGGGAACTCTGCCTTCCAGAAAGCAAAGATTAGGCTCACAATGTTGAAGCCCAAATAATATATAAGGTGATATAAAATAGTAGAGGCCCTAATAAGAACATGTAATAGATGTAGGCCATAGAGGGACTGATAATATTCAGTTACCAATCTCATCCTACGTCACTGCTAGGGGGGGTTCACCTTTTATAGAAGAGCCTAACTTTTCAATTGGTCTTCATTTTTTTATTTTTTAAATCACTGGGGGGCTGGTGTAGTTTTCCAACAGGAATACTTGGCACCCCACTGATTGTAATCCCTTACCTTATACCCAGGGCTGGGTAGTTTTTGGCTTATTTGCCATCCTCTTTTTCTCCAACTTTTGAATAGGGGTCACTGACTCCAGCAGCCAAAAAACTATTGCTCTGTGAGACTACACATTTGTTATTGTTACTTTTTATTCCTTATCTTTCAATTTAGGCCCTCCTCTATTCATATTCCAGTCTCCATTTCAAACCACTGACTGGTTGCTAGGTTGAATTGGACCCCAGCAACCACATAGCTGCTGAAATTCCAAACTGGAGAGCTGTTGAACAAAGCAGGCATTATTGCTCTCTGGTGTAAATGTTAATGGGGATAATACAGTTGTAGAAGAGGTAGCTAAGACTGATGGGAAGCAGGGAGGACGGTCTCCTTTCCAGTTCTGCTTGACTCAATAGACCATATACAAGTAGCAGTAGGACTAATGAGTTGACTCTAAAAACCTTCATAATTATACTCAGGGAGTTGGGGGAGGCTCTACAACGGCACCCCATGTTCTCTATTAGTCTCACAACCTTGGGGTCCAGGATCCCTATTCTGATCTTTATATCCCCTGTCCCAATGTCTAAAGGGCAACAAAAACTCTTGCTTCCAACCCTTAACAGCGCCCCCTAGGGATGCACACCAGCATTCACACCCACGGATTAACCAAAATCCCACAGCTACTTAAATCCAAACGTTAGGTACCCCCAGTGATTGTAAATGCTTACCTGATACCCATGGTAAGTGAAAACCATCACTGGGGGTGTATATATATGTATAATATTTTGGCACCCCCCAATGATGTAGCCTTTCCTTCTCCTTTATCCAAAATCAACGAGAAAATTAGTCTTGACTTGTCCCACACAAAGAACCTCACCCTAAATCTGAAAAACGTTTATCCGGAAAATGTATTATTTCTCTGCAATCAGAAAAGCTGACTTTGGCTTTTTCACTTCTAATTTTGTATTTCATTCTCTTTCCTTACAGAACAACGGTATAACCCATTAGCATCATTATGTGCAGCGGGAATAGCTGCCCCCGACACCTTGACTGCAGGGAAGTCCCCAGAGGAAGGTAACAGTTATAATTTAACATTCTGAGGGAAAACTCACTCCAACAGCGAGAGGGACGGGAGAGAGATGAGAGATAAGGAGGTTGGATGGATATTCCTTATTTAGTTCTAAATACTATATATACTATAATGGTCAAAGATAAAAACCATTTCAGCTGGATACCATGTACAGGTATAGGACCCGTTATCCAGAATGCTTGGGACCAAGGGTATTCTAGATAAGGGGTCTTTCCGTAATTTGGATCTTTATACCTTCTACTACTTCTACTAAAAATCAATAAAACATTGATTAAACCCAATAGGATTGTTCTGCCTCCAATAAGGGGTAATTATATCTTAGTTGGGATCAAGTACAGGTACTGTTTTATTATTACAGAGAAAAGGGAATCATTTAACCATTAAATAAACCCAATAGGGCTGTTCTGCCCCAATAAGGGGTAATTATATCTTAGTTGGGATCAAGTACAGGTACTGTTTTATTATTACAGAGAAAAGGGAATCATTTAACCATGAAATAAACCCAATAGGGCTGTTCTGCCCCCAATAAGGGGTAATTATATCTTAGTTGGGATCAAGTACAGGTACTGTTTTATTATTACAGAGAAAAGGGAATCATTTAACCATTAAATAAACCCAATAGGGCTGTTCTGCCCCAATAAGGGGTAATTATATCTTAGTTATTACAGAGAAAAGGAAATCAATTTTAAAAATCTGAATTATTTGATTAAAATAGAATTTATGGGATACAGGCTTTCTGTAATTCGGAGCTTTCTGGCTAATGGGTTTCCAGATAACGGATCTCATACCTGTACAGTCATTTAGGTGTCATCCACCCTGGTGTTTGGGGTCCAGCTGTAATCCAATATAGTCTTGAAGGCTTGGTCTAGAACACCGTAACACGTCTAAGGGCTTTGGCACACGGGGAGATTAGTCGCCCGTGACAAATCTCCCTGTTCGCGGGCGACTAATCTCCCTGAATTGCCATCCCACCGGCGACAATGTAAGTCACCGGTGGGATGGCACACGCTGCGCAGGCGATTTCGGCAAATTGCCGAAGTTGCCTCGCGAGGCATTTTCGTCGATTTGCCGAAATCGCGCCGCGTGTGCCATCCCACCGGAGACTTACATTGTCGCCGGTGGGATGGCAACTGATGGCAACTTGGGGAGATTAGTCGCCCGCGAACAGGGAGATTTGTAGCGGGCGACTAATCTCTCCGTGTGCCAGAGCCCTAAGGGCAAAGACACATGGAGCTACTTAGTAGCAGTAATTTGTCACGGCTACTAAATACCAGAAAATCCCCTGCCATAGACAATACTAGAGAATTGCCTCTGCTAAACACACATAGAGACTATCAGTAAGTTATCAGTAAATGATCAGCATTGTCTATTTTAGTAGCTTTGACAAGTAGCTTAAGGCGCAGACGCGGCGAGGCGATTTCGGGAAATCGCCGAAAAAGCCTCGCGAGTCTTTTTCGGCGATTTGCGCGAAATCGCGCCGCCGCGTCTGCCATCCCGCCGGCGACTTACATGTTCGCCGGTGGGATGGCAGAGGGAAGGCAACTCGGGGAGATTAGTCGCCCGCGAGCAGGGAGTTTTGCCGCGGGCGACTAATCTCCCCATGTACCAGAGCCCTAAGGGCTCTGGCACACGGGGAGATTAGTCGCCCGCGGCAAAACTCCCTGTTCGCGGGCGACTAATCTCCCCGAGTTGCCTACCCCTGCCATCCCATCGGTGAACATGTAAGTCGCCGGTGGGATGGCAGACGCGGCGGGGCGATTTCAGGAAATCGCCGAAAAAGACTCTGCCATCCCACCGGCGACTTACATGTTCACCGATGGGATGGCAGGGGTAGGCAACTCGGGGAGATTAGTCGCCCGCGAACAGGGAGTTTTGCCGCGGGCGACTAATCTCCCCCTTAAGGGCTCTGGCACACAGGGAGATTTCAGTGAAATCACGGAAGTTGCCTTGAGAGGAAACTTGCGCGATTTCGGGGAGATTAGTCGCCCGCGAACAGGGAGATTTGTCGCGGGCGACTAATCTCCCCGTGTGCCAGAGCCCTAAGGGTGACAGAGCAAGGACCTACAGAGCAAGTTACAGGCTACTAACCACTCCGAAAAATGCTTTTCCACCTGCAACAATAGAAGTCACTGGTGGAAAGGTGGCTGCATCGCTTTGGCTTTCCGAAGTTACACAAAGTTGCCTGCAGGAGGCATGAGTGTTGCCGGGTGAAAGGCATTTCTGAGCGATTAGTCAGCCACAGTAGCAGCGATCTATCGCAGGTGACTAACTTGCTCCATGGGTCATTAGCCTAAGGGTTAGAAGAACACGCAGAGTACATACAGTCCAGTCATCACATGTAAGACACTGGTAAAATGGTTGCCTCTTTTCCCTGGCAGCCCCCTAGTAGGTTAGACATCTAAGGGGGGTCCTTATTCTAGAAAGGAAGTAAGTCCCTTCCCTGGGTCAAAGTATGACCAATGTAGTTCTCTTGTTTGGCCACTAGGTGGCAATGTGTAAGGGAGAGCAGCTATGTGCTCTGGGTCCATTTCAGCCCACCTGAGCAGGCAGATTGGGAAAACAGTGGAGCTTAGGTCAGATAGGGGCCCAGTAAATGTCAGGCTATATGCTTTAATAGGTTACACTATTATTATAGTGTGTAAGCAATATCACCGGTGATGTTGCCCATAGCAACCAATCAGCAATTCAATTTGAACCTACAAATCAATTTGTCACCTACAAGTTAGAAAACAAAAGCAAAGATCAGTTGCTTTGGGCAACACCACCAGTGATGCTGGCTTACACACTATAATAACTATGCCTCTAGGTATGATAGACAGTTAGGGCTAGTTAGGGAGCAGCCTTTAGCTCCAATGAGAAGTGCTAGTGGGCTTACTATCGAAGTAGGGAACAAGTGTACGGACTGAGGGCTAGAATTCTCCTGGGTTCCACTTGGAAGGAGATTCCCAAAAGCTGGGGGTGACCCCTTGTTCTAGTGCTACCCTGCGGGGATGAATATTATATAACATGTATCTGTGAGTATTTGCCTGACGCTTGTGCTATGTGTAAACCTGCATTTCTGTTTGTTTCATACTCCTATGTGGATAATCAGGGGGAAATTTGGTGTAAGGTGGTTGGTTTTGGGGTAAATTCGGTGGCCCCATATTACCATAAGCTTACACAAGGTTAGACTAGGGTTCAGAGCCAGGCTGATCCAATACTTTTTTTATTAAAGGAGACATATCATATAAAAATTATGAATGTACCAGTGAATTATACTCCTCCTCAGCCAGGCTGACCTGATAGGAAACTGAAGCCTGTCTTTGTTTGTGTGACTGCAGGGCTGTGATTGGCTATCCCCCTCCTACTGTGCTTCTGGCAGGGACCGTTAGGACACGCCCACCCTTCATTTGAAACACAGACCGGGACCTGAGAGGATCTATAGAGAGCTCCAATAAAGGGGCCAGAAAGGTCTATATAAATACAGCCCTAAGCACTCAAAGTCCTCTGTCAAAAGAAACACAGGATTTCTTGTCCCTTTTTTTCCTTTGCCAGAGACACGCAGCTCTCTCCTGCTTTCCCCTCCCTCAAGAATGCTAAGAACTCCCTCCCCCCCCTTAGAAATGTGGATCTGAGCCAATCAGCAGGAAGCTGATTCATAGTCTAACTAACTGAGCATGTACACCGGTCTTGGTCTCGGTGCAGGAGTGAGGCATTATGGGAACTTTCTTTACACAGCTCAGCGTTTTTTTTTCCTATGAGGCTTCTGATCATCTGAACACGAGAAATCTGGGATGATTGCAGTTCTGCATGAATTATACCCCGGGACAGAATGAAGAATCATTTCCCGGATACTTTTGGGTTTAGTGTTGTTACTATTCCCTATAAAGGGCATTGATGGGAGTAGGAGACGGCAGTTTGGCCACAGCGGCGGCGCTTATAGACAGGTAACGAGGCTCAGTGCTTGTAAAATGTCAGGCTTCTCCCAAAGCCGCATTCTTGTCTCGCCTTTGTTCCATCGGCAGGAAAAGGGCACGTTTCATATTAAGGCATGAGTCAGGCTTCACAGGGAAGGGTGTGCATAACACATGCAGCGAGCCCGGGCTTCACCGGGGGGCGGCTAAATGTCACACCGAGAACTTGTTAAACAGGAGATGATTTCAGTGCCAGAGACACTTCTGCTCCCGGTGTTGGTTCTGTACATAACTGATTAGCAGTCAGAGTATTAGGGCTCCAGTAGGACCTGTACACGGGCAGATCGGAGTCCTTTAGACTGATTTGGCAGCTTATCTGCCCGGGTATGGGGCCCCTGACAGACCTGCCCGACTGATATCTGGCTGAATATAGACCAGGTGCGATAGGGCAGGTTTGAATTTTTAGTCAAATCAGGGGCCGCAGGGGCTCATTAATGCGGCCCTCACTCCAAATGCTTCTAGCCCCATCGCTGTTATTCAGTCATTTAATCACAACAGAGAAATATCCTTATTATGTATGACCACTTTAATGGGGTTGTTCACCCATGTTCCATTTTCTGTGCTGTACCAATAAGAAATCATTTTACTGAACCCGGACTGCAAGTCTCCCACTGGCATCTGCTGTACCCTTAGCTTTTCTAGTAGAAACCATCTGGGGGCTCTATGGGCAATATCCCCCCTCTATGGGCAATACCTCCCTCTATGGGCAATACCTCCTTCTATGGGCAATATCCCCCCTCTATGGGCAATATCCCCCCTCTATGGGCAATATCCCCCCTCTATGGGCAATATCCCCCCTCTATGGGCAATATCCCCTCTCTATGGGCAATATCCCCCTCTATGGGCAATACCTCCCTCTATGGCCAATACCCCCCATGGGGTAGTTTAGTACATAACAGTGAATTCATTCCTGGAGTAAGACATTAACACTTTTCTCTCCTACTTGCTCGGTTCTGTATCCCGCCCCAGTCTCTGGGCTGAGAGAGCAGGTTCCCTGGATCTTGGGATCCACAGGAAAGAACTGCAGGAGTCAGGTGTTCTGGTACCCAGTTCCCAGTACAGCGTATAGTATAGCATGGGGCAGCCATGGGAAACTTGAATTATATGGATTCCATAAATAAAGGCAAAGTTCATCTAAAAATTAATTCAGAGAATAAGAAATTCATGGAGGTGGTTCTTTTGCCGCCTGGTCCATAAAAGCAAATGGAAAGAGGCTGGATGAGTAGGAAAGATCAAGGGAAATGATCGCACAAGCGGCCATTAATCTTCTATTAATCGTGTAATGTGAGCGATCATTCCCCATTATCTGCTGATCTGGGAATTGATTTTTCGTCCTAAAATTCCATTATCGCATTTTCTTTTCAGAATCTCAGTAATAGTTTATAAGATGAGTTGGAGTCCCTGGGCGACTAATTCCCCGCATGTTTCACCTAAAGCTTATTTTTAGCATTATAATTAGTAGTTACCTTTTTTATTTAACAAGTGGTGACGACTTCACCTTTACTTTAAATGAACTTTCAGTATGTTATAGAATTAGCAATTCTTAGCAACTTTCCATTTGTTTTTAATTTTTTAGTCTTTGATTTATTTGCCTTTCAAATGGGGGTCACTGACCCCGGCAGCCAAACCCTATTGCTCTGTGAGGCTCCAGTTTTATTGTTATTGTTACTTTTTATTCCTTATCTTTCTATTCAGGCCCTCTCCTATTCATATTCCTGTCTCTTGTTCAACCCACTGCCTGGTTGGTAGGGTAAATATGTCCTTAGCAACCAGATAGCTGCTGAGATACCAAGCTGGAGAGCTGCTGAACAAAAAATGAATAAAAAATGAACACCAATTCTAAATTGTCTCTGAATATCAATGTCTATGTCATACAAAAAAGCTAATTTATAATGCTCTTTGTTGCTACATTGGGAAATGATTTTTACCTAGATAGATAGATGAGATGATAGATGAGATGATAGATGAGATGATAGATGATAGATGAGATGATAGATGAGATGATAGATGAGATGATAGATGATAGATGAGATGATAGATGAGATGATAGATAGATGATAGATAGATGATAGATAGATAGATGATAGATAGATGATAGATAGATGATAGATAGATAGATAGATAGATGATAGATAGATGATAGATAGATGATAGATAGATAGATAGATAGATAGATAGATGATAGATAGATGATGATAGATAGATGATAGATGAGTTGATAGATGAGATGATAGAAAGATGATAGATAGATAGATGATAGATAGATGATAGATAGATGATAGATAGATAGATGATAGATAGATGATAGATAGATAGATGATAGATAGATAGATGATAGATAGATGATAGATAGATAGATGATGATAGATATATGATGATAGATAGATGAGGATAGATAGATGATGATAGATGAGATGATAGATGAGATGATAGAAAGATGATAGATAGATAGATAGATAGATAGATGATAGATAGATGATAGATAGATGATAGATAGATAGATAGATAGATAGATGATAGATAGATGATGATAGATATATGATGATAGATAGATGAGGATAGATAGATGAGGATAGATAGATGATGATAGATAGATGATAGATAGTTTTATATATTGAACTTAGCAGCAGCCTAAAGGTTCCGCATCTCTATAAAAGCCCTATATAAGGCCTGTACAGCTGTCACAGCAACTTCCCATCTTGGATTTTGTTAGGAGTGTCAGTGGCACCGCACATGCTCAGTGGGCTCTGGTCATTGCAAATGATCAAGCAGAAAATGAGGTTCCTCTGTCCTGTGTAAGTTGATGCTACAGGGCACGTATCTCTACTGTCTGCCTACCCATAGTTTAGGGTCCTGGAGGACCATTGGGTGCCTGCACCTCTCTCATGTGCGGTGTCGTAGCCCCCCCCCCCTCCCCAGCCCCTCTCCTACTTTAAAAATTGCAGTGCGGGCTGGGAGGTGTGGCTTGAGCAGGCCAGGAGGGGCAGGCCTCCTCAGAAGATTTTTTTGTGGGGGGGCGGGCCCTGCTCAACCAATTTATGCTAACATAAAGCTACTTCATTTTGGGGGAGTTAGCAAACTGAATGGGTTCTAGGATACAGCTCCCCACCTCAGAACTGAATGTAACTGCTCAAAATAGTCAAATCTATTCTGAACTATGGACAGATGGGAAGAAGCAAAGCCATCTTTGGTAACTGATCAACTTCCTTTGCTCTTGGAAATCAGCCTCTATGGGCAGCTTAATAAATTAGATATATGAATATATATATATATATTAGTTTTTTTTTTTTTAAACTGCCCATACATTATACTGAGCCAATTGAATGTATCATGGATAAAAATTGCTGAAATCTGCACATAGATAACTGCTTCTCCCATTGAACCCCAGCAGTGACTTTCCCCTCGCCCCTTCCCACCATCCCGCCTGTAACATAAACTGCTGTAATTCAACGAGTAAAACTGAAATCCCCTCATTAATTTAGGAAACTGGGTCACCTGTTGCCGGGAAGGAGAGGCCACAGGCCTGAGGGTAATAGGAATGGCGCTTCCCTGACACTGGCGCTGCCGCATGGGGATATGGAAATGGCGGAATACTGGGTGCTGACAGGGTGCCCGACACTCTCATAGCCAGAGGCAGCCTGTACAAAATGCAGCAGCGCTGCTATAGATTAAAGGGAAAATAACCTGTAGAAAGAATTGTCAGTATTATGAAGATGGCGTTAAGATCTGCCACAAAAATTCTTCTGGTTACTATGGTTGATTACTGTCTAGCAACCAATTACATTGTTTATTTCTAGCAGAGGTTTATTCTTTGGGCCTGTCCCCACTTCTGTCTTCTTCCCAGTGTAGGACTGGGCCAGCGGGGCACTGGGAAACCCCCCTGGTTATGGGCCCCACCAACCCAGTCCCACTCCACACTCGATTCCCACTGCCCCCAGCTGAACTGACTGATTAGCCCATTAATTAACTATTAACTATTTATATGAACTGCTGTTTATATTGCGCACACAAGAGGCGTGGCCTATATGTTGGTACTGCGTGCTTGTGTTCATAGGGGGCCCCATATAAATAACTTGCCCCAAGTTTGCTGATGGTGGCCCCGACCCTGTTGCTCGGCACAAATACGTGTATTAGGCTCTAATGGTGTTTATCCACAAGATCAAATTTTACACTCATGAAAAGATTTCCTGCATTTTATTTTCTCCTGTAGGAAATTGGATGTTTTTGCCCTATTTACTAAAGCAATTTTCAAATTTCAAGCTTGGATTCTTTTCATCACAAATATATTCTCCAGGTCTGAGATGACATAAACTGTTTCCATCAGCATCACTGATATATATATATATAAATTGCCAGCCAGTTACACAGTGATTTTCACATTTCTGCATAACAAATTTAACAATAATCTAATGATAATCCCAGTAGAGAAAAAGCAAACTATTCCTCAATGAAACTCTATGGGAAATTAGTTCTCGGTGTAAAAAACAAAATCTTCATTTACTTGGAAAAAATAAATCAAAAATGTTTCCCATAAAGTTCTTTATGATTTTTTCTTGCTGAGTAAATCACAAGGGAGAGATATGGGGGTATTTGGGTATTTATCATTTGTTGCTCCTGAGAATAGCCCTAGGGTTATGGTCCGGCTTCAATAAACTCAATGGTAAAGGGAATTAAGCTGAGATATAGAAAGATTTCCATTCAGAGTGTTTCTGGGGCAGGCTGGTCAACAGGGGGGTGGGGGGGGGTCTTTCAGTGCCCTAATTACTGCTCCTTCCCACCCCACCCCCACACACCCATTGTATGGCATTAACTCCTCTCTGGGTATTTGGGCTGAGAAGTGGGAATGATTGAGTGCTGCTGGGACAGTGGGACAGACATCAGGTCTCTCTCTCCCCATGGAACGGTCACTTTATGTCATTTAACATAGTAAGTTTGGTTAAAAAAAAGACACATGTCCATGAAGTTCAACTATAATGCCTATATATAACCTGCCTAACTGCTAGTTGATCCAGAGGAAGGCAAAATCCCCATCTGAAGCCTCTCTAATTTGCCCCAGAGGGGAAACAAATCCTTCCTGACTCCAAGATGGCAATCGGACCAGTCCCTGGGGCAACTTGTACTGAGAGCTATCTCCCCTACCCCTGTATTCCCTCACTTGTACTGAGAGCTATCTCCCATACCCCTGTATTCCCTCACTTGTACTGAGAGCTATCTCCCCCACCCCTGTATTCCCTCACTTGTACTGAGAGCTATCCCCCCCACCCCTGTATTCCCTCACTTGTACTGAGAGCTATCCCCCCCACCCCTGTATTCCCTCACTTGTACTGAGAGCTATCTCCCCTACCCCTGTATTCCCTCACTTGTACTGAGAGCTATCTCCCCTACCCCTGTATTCCCTCACTTGTACTGAGAGCTATCCCCCCTACCCCTGTATTCCCTCACTTGTACTGAGAGCTATCTCCCCTACCCCTGTATTCCCTCACTTGTACTGAGAGCTATCCCCCCCACCCCTGTATTCCCTCACTTGTTACTGAGAGCTATCTCCCCTACCCCTGTATTCCCCTCACTTGTACTGAGAGCTATCCCCCCTACCCCTGTATTCCCTCACTTGTACTGAGAGCTATCTCCCCTACCCCTGTATTCCCTCACTTGTACTGAGAGCTATCCCCCCTACCCCTGTATTCCCTCACTTGTACTGAGAGCTATCCCCCTACCCCTGTATTCCCTCACTGTACTGAAGCTATCCCCTACCCCTGTATTCCCTCACTTGTACTGAAGAGCTATCCCCCCTACCCCTGTATTCCTCACTTGTACTGAGAGCTATCCCCCCTACCCCTGTATTCCCTCACTTGTACTGAGAGCTATCCCCCCTACCCCTGTATTCCCTCACTTGTACTGAGAGCTATCCCCCCTACCCCTGTATTCCCTCACTTGTACTGAGAGCTATCCCCCCTACCCCTGTATTCCCTCACTTGTAACTGAGAGCTATCTCCCCATACCCCTGTATTCCCTCACTTGTACTGAGAGCTATCCCCCTACCCCTGTATTCCCTCACTTGTACTGAAGAGCTATCCTCCCCTACCCTGTATTCCTCACTTGTACTGAGAGCTATCTCCCCACCCCTGTATTCCCTCACTTGTACTGAGAGCTTCCCCCCTACCCCTGTATTCCCTCACTTGTACTGAGAGCTATCTCCCCTACCCCTGTATTCCCTCACTTGTACTGAGAGCTATCCCCCTACCCCTGTATTCCCTCACTTGTACTGAGAGCTATCCCCCTACCCCTGTATTCCCTCACTTGTACTGAGAGCTATCCCCCTACCCCTGTATTCCCTCACTTGTACTGAGAGCTATCTCCCCTACCCCTGTATTCCCTCACTTGTACTGAGAGCTATCCCCCTACCCCTGTATTCCCTCACTTGTACTGAGAGCTATCCCCTACCCTGTATTCCCTCACTTGTACTGAAGCTATCCCCCTACCCCTGTATTCCCTCACTTGTACTGAGAGCTATCTCCCCTACCCCTGTATTCCCTCACTTGTACTGAGAGCTATCTCCCATACCCCTGTATTCCCTCACTTGTACTGAGAGCTATCTCCCATACCCCTGTATTCCCTCACTTGTACTGAGAGCTATCTCCCATACCCCTGTATTCCCTCACTTGTACTGAGAGCTATCTCCCATACCCCTGTATTCCCTCACTTGTACTGAGAGCTATCTCCCCTACCCCTGTATTCCCTCACTTGTACTGAGAGCTATCCCCCCTACCCCTGTATTCCCTCACTTGTACTGAGAGCTATCCCCCCTACCCCTGTATTCCCTCACTTGTACTGAGAGCTATCCCCCATACCCCTGTATTCCCTCACTTGTACTGAGAGCATCCCCCCTACCCCTGTATTCCCTCACTTGTACTGAGAGCTATCTCCCATACCCCTGTATTCCCTCACTTGTACTGAGAGCTATCTCCCCTACCCCTGTATTCCCTCACTTGTACTGAGAGCTATCCCCCTACCCCTGTATTCCCTCACTTGTACTGAGAGCTATCCCCCCTACCCCTGTATTCCCTCACTTGTAACTGAGAGCTATCCCCCATACCCCTGTATTTCCCTTCACTTGTACTGAGAGCTATCCCCCTACCCCTGTATTCCCTCACTTGTACTGAGAGCTATCCCCCTACCCCTGTATTCCTCACTTGTACTGAGAGCTATCCCCCATACCCTGTATTCCCTCACTTGTACTGAGAGCTATCCCCCTACCCCTGTATTCCCTCACTTGTACTGAGAGCTATCTCCCATACCCCTGTATTCCCTCACTTGTACTGAGAGCTATCCCCCCTACCCCTGTATTCCCTCACTTGTACTGAGAGCTATCTCCCATACCCCTGTATTCCCTCACTTGTACTGAGAGCTATCTCCCCTACCCCTGTATTCCCTCACTTGTACTGAGAGCTATCTCCCATACCCCTGTATTCCCTCACTTGTACTGAGAGCTATCTCCCATACCCCTGTATTCCCTCACTTGTACTGAGAGCTATCTCCCCTACCCCTGTATTCCCTCACTTGTACTGAGAGCTATCTCCCCTACCCCTGTATTCCCTCACTTGTACTGAGAGCTATCCCCCCTACCCCTGTATTCCCTCACTTGTACTGAGAGCTATCTCCCATACCCCTGTATTCCCTCACTTGTACTGAGAGCTATCTCCCCTACCCCTGTATTCCCTCCTTGTACTGAGAGCTATCCCCCTACCCTGTATTCCCTCACTTGGTACTGAGAGCTATCCCCCCTACCCCTGTATTCCCTCACTGGTACTGAGAGCTATCCCCCATACCCCTGTATTCCCCTCACTTGTACTGAGAGCTATCCCCCTACCCCTGTATTCCCTCACTTGTACTGAGAGCTATCTCCCTACCCCTGTATTCCCTCACTTGTACTGAGAGCTATCTCCCCATACCCCTGTATTCCCTCACTTGTACTGAGAGCTATCTCCCCCACCCCTGTATTCCCATTCACTTGTACTGAGAGCTATCCCCCCCACCCCTGTATTCCTCACTTGTACTGAGAGCTATCTCCCTACCCCTGTATTCCCTCACTTGTACTGAGAGCTATCTCCCCTACCCCGTATTCCCTCACTTGTACTGAGAGCTATCCCCCCTACCCCCTATTCCCTCACTTGTACTGAGAGCTATCTCCCCTACCCCTGTATCCCTCACTTGTACTGAGAGCTATCCCCCCCCCCTGTATTCCCTCACTTGTACTGAGAGCTATCTCCCCTACCCCTGTATTCCCTCAACTTGTACTGAGAGCTATCCCCCCTACCCCTGTATTCCCTCACTTGTACTGAGAGCTATCTCCCTACCCCTGTATTCCCTCACTTGTACTGAGAGCTATCCCCCTACCCCTGTATTCCCTCACTTGTACTGAGAGCTATCCCCCCTACCCCTGTATTCCCTCACTTGTACTGAGAGCTATCCCCCCTACCCCTGTATTCCCTCACTTGTACTGAGAGCTTATCCCCCTACCCTGTATTCCCTCACTTGTACTGAAGAGCTATCCCCCCTATCCCTGTATTCCCTCACTTGTACTGAGAGCTATCCCCCCTACCCCTGTATTCCCTCACTTGTACTGAGAGCTATCCCCCCCTACCCTGTATTCCCTCACTTGTACTGAAGAGCTATCTCCCCTACCCCTGTATTCCCTCACTTGTACTGAGAGCTATCCCCATACCCCTGTATTCCCTCACTTGTACTGAGAGCTATCCCCCCTACCCCTGTATTCCCTCACTTGTACTGAGAGCTATCTCCCCTACCCCTGTATTCCCTCACTTGTACTGAGAGCTATCTCCCCTACCCCTGTATTCCCTCACTTGTACTGAGAGCTATCCCCCTACCCCTGTATTCCCTCACTTGTACTGAGAGCTATCTTCCCACACCCCTGTATTCCCTCACTTGTACTGAGAGCTATCTCCCTACCCCTGTATTCCCTCACTTGTACTGAGAGCTATCCCCCCTACCCCCTGTATTCCCTCACTTGTACTGAGAGCTATCCCCCATACCCCTGTATTCCCTCACTTTGTACTGAGAGCTATCCCCCTACCCTGTATTCCCTCACTTGTACTGAGAGCTATCTCCCCTACCCCTGTATTCCCTCACTTGTACTGAGAGCTATCTCCCCTACCCCTGTATTCCCTCACTTTGTACTAGAGCTATCCCCCCTACCCCTGTATTCCCTCACTTGTACTGAGAGCTATCTCCCATACCCCTGTATTCCCTCACTTGTACTGAGCTATCTCCCCTACCCCTGTATTCCCTCACTTGTACTGAGAGCTATCTCCCATACCCCTGTATTCCCTCACTTGTACTGAGAGCTATCTCCCATACCCCTGTATTCCCTCACTTGTACTGAGAGCTATCTCCCATACCCCTGTATTCCTCACTTGTACTGAGAGCTATCTCCCATACCCCTGTATTCCCTCACTTGTACTGAGAGCTATCTCCCCTACCCCTGTATTCCCTCACTTGTACTGAGAGCTATCCCCCTACCCTGTATTCCCTCACTTGTACTGAGAGCTATCCCCCCTAACCCTGTATTCCCTCACTTGTACTGAGAGCTATCCCCCATACCCCTGTATTCCCTCACTTGTACTGAGAGCTATCCCCCCTACCCTGTATTCCCTCACTTGTACTGAGAGCTATCTCCATACCCCTGTATTCCTCACTTGTACTGAGAGCTATCCCCTACCCCTGTATTCCCTCACTTGTACTGAGAGCTATCCCCCCTACCCTGTATTCCCTCACTTGTACTGAGAGCTATCCCCCTACCCCTGTATTCCCTCACTTGTACTGAGAGCTATCCCCCATACCCCTGTATTCCCTCACTTGTACTGAGAGCTATCCCCCTACCCCTATCCTCACCCTACCCCTGTTATTCCTCACTTGTACTGAGAGCTATCCCCCTACCCCTGTATTCCCTCACTTGTACTGAGAGCTATCCCCCCTACCCCTGTATTCCCTCACTTGTACTGAGAGCTATCTCCCATACCCCTGTATTCCCTCACTTGTACTGAGAGCTATCCCCCCTACCCCTGTATTCCCTCACTTGTACTGAGAGCTATCTCCCTACCCCTGTATTCCCTCACTTGTACTGAGAGCTATCTCCCTACCCCTGTATTCCCTCACTTGTACTGAGAGCTATCTCCCATACCCTGTATTCCCTCACTTGTACTGAGAGCTATCTCCCATACCCCTGTATTCCCTCACTTGTACTGAGAGCTATCTCCCCTACCCCTGTATTCCCTCACTTGTACTGAGAGCTATCCCCATACCCTGTATTCCCTCACTTTGTACTGAGAGCTATCTCCCATACCCGTGTATTCCCCTCACGTTGTACTGGAGAGCTATCTCCCCCTACCCCTGTATTCCCTCCACTTGTACTGAGAGGCTATCCCCCTAGCCCCTGGTATCCCGCTGCACTGGTAACTGAGAGCTATCCCCCCATACCCTGTATTGGCCGCTGTCCACTTGGTACTGAGAGCTATCCCCTTACCCCTGTATTCCCTCACTTGGTACTGGAGCGCTATCTCCCCATACCCCTGTATCCCTCACTTGTACTGAGAGCTATCTCCACCTACCCCTGTATTCCCTCACTTGTACTGAGGCTATCCCCCCTACCCCTGTATTCCCCTCACTTGTACTGAGAGCTTCTCCCCTACCCCTGTTTCCCTCACTTGTACATTGGAAGCTATCTCCCCCACCCCTGTATTCCCTCACTTGTACTGAGAGCTATCTCCCCTACCCCTGTATTCCCTCACTTGTACTGAGAGCTCTCCCCCCCTACCCTTGTATTCCTCAACTTGTACTGGAGCTATCCCTCACTTGTACTGAGAGCTATCTCCCATACCCCTGTATTCCCTCACTTGTACTGGAGAGCTATCCCCCCTACCCCTGTATTCCCTCACTTGTACTAGAGAGCTATCTCCCCTACCCCTGTATTCCCTCACTTACTGGAGAGCTATCTCCCCTACCCCTGTATTCCCTCACTTGTACTGAGAGCTATCCCCCCTACCCCTGTATTCCCTCACTTGTACTGAGAGCTATCTTCCCATACCCCTGTATTCCCTCACTTGTACTGAGAGCTATCTCCCCTACCCCTGTATTCCCTCACTTGTACTGAGAGCTATCCCCCATACCCCTGTTTCCCTCACTTGTACTGAGAGCTTATCCCCCCTACCCCTGTATTCCCTCACTTGTACTGAGAGCTATCCCCCATACCCCTGTATTCCCTCACTTGTACTGAGAGCTATCTCCCCTACCCCTGTATTCCCTCACTTGTACTGAGAGACAGGGGTTAGGGGGCCCCCAGGGTATTTTCCCGGTGTCCCGGCCACCCAGTTATACCCTGGACACAGCCAAGTTATGTCACTGGGGAGAATGCTGCTGAGGATGGGAGACAGGGGGAGAGCCACCGAAATCTGGTGTGAGCCAAAATGGGGGGTTAACAACTTTGCATGTGACTTTAAGGATTCAGTTGGGCCAGGCATATGGATGTACATATTTGGTACATTCCTAAAGCATTGCCAGCCTGTAGAACCAGGTGTATGGGGTAGTTGGCACAGCCTGCAGGGCACTATGGGACAGTTGGCACAGCCTGCAGGGCACTATGGGACAGTTGGCACAGCCTGCAGGGCACTATGGGATACCTGGCACAGCCTGTAGGGCACTATGGGATACCTGGCACAGCCTGTAGGGCACTATGGGATACCTGGCACAGCCTGCAGGGCACTATGGGACAGTTGGCACAGCCTGCAGGGCACTATGGGATACCTGGCACAGCTTGCAGGGCACTATGGGATACCTGGCACAGCCTGCAGGGCACTATGGGGCAGTTGGCACAGCCTGCAGGGCACTATGGGGCAGTTGGCACAGCCTGTAGGGCACTATGGGACAGTTGGCACAGGCTGCAGGGCACTATGGGGCAGTTGGCACAGCCTGCAGGGCACTATGGGACAGTTGGCACAACCTGCAGGGCACTATGGGATACCTGGCACAGCCTGCAGGGCACTATGGGACAGTTGGCACAGCCTGCAGGGCACTATGGGACAGTTGGCACAGCCTGCAGGGCACTATGGGATACTTGGCACAGCCTGTAGGGCACTATGGGACAGTTGGCACAGCCTGCAGGGCACTATGGGACAGTTGGCACAGCCTGCAGGGCACTATGGGACAGTTGGCACAGCCTGCAGGGCACTATGGGACAGTTGGCACAGCCTGCAGGGCACTATGGGATAGTTGGCACAGCCTGCAGGGCACTATGGGATACCTGGCACAGCCTGTAGGGCACTATGGGGCAGTTGGCACAGCCTGCAGGGCACTATGGGGCAGTTGGCACAGCCTGCAGGGCACTATGGGGCAGTTGGCACAGGCTGCAGGGCACTATGGGGCAGTTGGCACAGGCTGCAGGGCACTATGGACAGTTGGCACAGCCTGCAGGGCACTATGGGGGCAGTTGGCACAGGCTGCAGGGCACTATGGGATAGTTGGCACAGGCTGCAGGGCACTATGGGATAGTTGGCACAGGCTGCAGGGCACTATGGGGCAGTTGGCACAGGCTTGCAGGGCACTATGGGGCAGTTGGTACAGGCTGCAGGGCACTATGGGGCAGTTGGCACAGGCTGCAGGGCACTATGGGGCAGTTGGCACAGGCTGCAGGGCACTATGGGGCAGTTGGCACAGGCTGCAGGGCACTATGGGGCAGTTGGCACAGGCTGCAGGGCACTATGGGGCAGTTGGCACAGGCTGCAGGGCACTATGGGGCAGTTGGCACAGGCTGCAGGGCACTATGGGGCAGTTGGCACAGCCTGCAGGGCACTATGGGGCAGTTGGCACAGCCTGCAGGGCACTATGGGACAGTTGGCACAGCCTGCAGGGCACTATGGGACAGTTGGCACAGCCTGCAGGGCACTATGGGGCAGTTGGCACAGGCTGCAGGGCACTATGGGATAGTTGGCACAGGCTGCAGGGCACTATGGGGCAGTTGGCACAGGCTGCAGGGCACTATGGGGCAGTTGGCACAGGCTGCAGGGCACTATGGGGCAGTTGGCACAGGCTGCAGGGCACTATGGGGCAGTTGGCACAGGCTGCAGGGCACTATGGGGCAGTTGGCACAGGCTGCAGGGCACTATGGGGCAGTTGGCACAGGCTGCAGGGCACTATGGGGCAGTTGGCACAGGCTGCAGGGCACTATGGGGCAGTTGGCACAGGCTGCAGGGCACTATGGATAGTTGGCACAGGCTGCAGGGCACTATGGGGCAGTTGGCACAGGCTGCAGGGCACTATGGGGCAGTTGGCACAGGCTGCAGGGCACTATGGGACAGTTGGCACAGCCTGCAGGGCACTATGGGACAGTTGGCACAGCCGCAGGGCACTATGGGGCAGTTGGCACAGCCTGCAGGGCACTATGGGGCAGTTGGCACAGCCTGCAGGGCACTATGGGGCAGTTGGCACAGGCTGCAGGGCACTATGGCAGTTGGCACAGGCTGCAGGCACTATGGGGCAGTGCACAGGCTGCAGGGCACTATGGGGCAGTTTGGCACAGGCTGCAGGGCACTATGGGGCAGTTGGTACAGGCTGCAGGGCACTATGGGGCAGTTGGCACAGGCTGCAGGGCACTATGGGGCAGTTGGCACAGGCTGCAGGGCACTATGGGGCAGTTGCACAGGCTGCAGGGCACTATGGGGCAGTTGCACAGGCTGCAGGGCACTATGGCCGGGCAGTTGGCACAGGCTGCAGGGCACTATGGGGCAGTTGGCACAGCCTGCAGGGCACTATGGGGGCAGTTGGCACAGGCTGCAGGGCACTATGGGGCAGTTGGCACAGGCTGCAGGGCACTATGGGGCAGTTGGCACAGGCTGCAGGGCACTATGGGGCAGTTGGCACAGGCTGCAGGGCACTATGGGGCAGTTGGTACAGGCTGCAGGGCACTATGGGGCAGTTGGCACAGGCTGCAGGGCACTATGGGGGCAGGTTGGCACAGGCTGCAGGGCACTATGGGGCAGTTGGCACAGGCTGCAGGGCACTATGGCAGTTGGCACAGGCGCAGGCACTATGGGCATTGGCACAGCCTGCAGGGCACTATGGGACAGTTGGCAAGCCTGCAGGGCACTATGGGCAGTTGGCACAGCCTGCAGGGCACTATGGGCAGTTGGCACAGCCTGCAGGGCACTATGGGCAGTTGCACAGCCTGCAGGGCACTATGGGACAGTTGGCACAGCCTGCAGGGCACTATGGGGCAGTTGGCACAGGCTGCAGGGCACTATGGGATAGTTGGCACAGGCTGCAGGGCACTATGGGGCAGTTGGCACAGGCTGCAGGGCACTATGGGGCAGTTGGCACAGGCTGCAGGGCACTATGGGGCAGTTGGCACAGGCTGCAGGGCACTATGGGGCAGTTGGCACAGGCTGCAGGGCACTATGGGACAGTTGGCACAGGCTGCAGGGCACTATGGGACAGTTGGCACAGGCTGCAGGGCACTATGGGATAGTTGGCACAGGCTGCAGGGCACTATGGGCAGTTGGCACAGGCTGCAGGGCACTATGGGACAGTTGGCACAGGCTGCAGGGCACTATGGGATAGTTGGCACAGGCTGCAGGGCACTATGGGGCAGTTGGCACAGGCTGCAGGGCACTATGGGGCAGTTGGCACAGGCTGCAGGGCACTATGGGGCAGTTGGCACAGGCTGCAGGGCACTATGGGATAGTTGGCACAGGCTGCAGGGCACTATGGGGCAGTTGGCACAGGCTGCAGGGCACTATGGGGCAGTTGGCACAGGCTGCAGGGCACTATGGAATGTTTCTATCCCTAACTCTATAGGATGGACTGTGCTATTGTGCGGCTGCCGGGGAGGAGACGCTGGAATCGCTGCCTGAGCGCTGCTGCCGGTTCCCGGCTGGCCGGAGCGGGTTCCCTGGGTATAGCTGAGGGCAGAGGGCTGAATGGGCAGCAGCATGTGATTTGGGAATTCCTGTGCAACAGGCTCAGGCTGGGGGAGGAATGGAGCAGCCTGTGGGAGGGGCAGGGCGCAGGGCAGGTGGGAGAGGGAAGGGTGGGGGGCTGTGCCAGTTGGGGGGAGTATGGGGGCGCTAGGGGTGCCGGGTCCCAGCTGCCAGCGCCTCACACTCACCCCCCCGGGCAGCCTGGGAAACTCACAGCCCGCCAGTCCGCAACTCCATCCCCCCCTCTATTTGCTGCAGAGTGGAAGATTCCATTGAAAAGCTTCTCTGAGCCTCATTCCTGGGAGCGGAGCCCCCGCAGATACGGACGCGGTGCCGGCTGGTGCGGGGCTCTGGGCAGCTCTCTCTCTGGATGGGAATCTCTGGGACATGGCTGCTGGCATTGTACTGGGGTGCATCGGGCTGATGTGTGCCACAGGTAAGGGCAACTTTCCCTGCCTTCTCCCTAGCAATGGGGTCTCATAAACTCATGGGGAGGATAGGCAGGCGGCCAGCCAAAGCCCCCCCCACACTTATACACACATACACACACACATATATACACACACACATATATACACACACACATATACATACACACACATACATAATGTATATATACACACACATATACATATACACACATACATATATATATATATATATATATATATAGGCACACACATATATATATATAGGCACACACATATACACACACATATATACACACACATACATACACACACATAATGTATATATACACACACATATACATATACACATATATATATATATAGGCACACACATATACACACACACACACATATACACATACATATATATATAGGCACACACATATACACACACACACACATATACACATACATATATATATAGGCTCACACATATATACACACATACATATATACACACACACACACACACACACATAATGTATATAGGCACACACTCTCTCACACACAAATATACACATAGGCACACACACAGGTTTCTGCACAAACACACACATATACACACACACACACATATACACACATATACATATATAGGCACACTCACACAAGTATCTGCACTCACACACATATACACACATATACATAATGTATATAGGCACACACACACTCTCTCACACACAAATACACACATAGGCACACTCACACAGGTATCTACACACACACACTTATATATAGGCACACATGCACACAGGTATCTGCACACACAACCATTTACACACTCACAAGGATGTCTACACAGGCAGACATACACATAGACAGGAACTTGCACACCTACATACAAATGCTCAGATATAGAGACAAACTCACAGAAACAGAGACACACACATATATACACACAGATATAGAGATAAACAGACGCACACATATAGAGAGACACACACAGGGACTTGCACACCTACATACAAATGCTCAGATATAGAAACAAACAGATATAAAGACACACATATATAGACACACACATATACACACATACAGCTATAGAGACATAGATGTAAAGACACAAACACAGCTATAGAGACACAAACGCAATTAGAGATAGACACACATACACAAAAATAGAGGCACACAAGCATTCACACAAATAGGAAGACACACATACAGGTGCAGACAGACAGACTCAGATCCACACAGACACTCACGCTGGCACCCCCATACACCTGCCCAGTTGCTGCCAGCCTGCTTCCCCAACCCACTCACTCACACTCTCTCACACACACACACACTCTGTAAGAGAAGAGACAATAGACAGAGTTGTTTTTTTGCTGCAGGGGTGTCTAGCATCCCTACCTCTAGTTGTCGTTGGACTACATCTCCCAGAAGCATTCTGCAGATACTGGAAGCTGTCGTTTCCCAGTAGTCGAAAAGCCTATGATTAATATGGCGAATACATGTGCCCGATGTGTAACCGCACTTGTATAATGGGTACCCTGCTGAGTGTTGTAAAGAATTGTCTGCACAGAGATGTGTTACAGTATGTGTGCCCTGGCTGAGGGCTTGCCCGGGGCAGAGATGGCATCATAGGTCACTGGGACTGGTGCCACCAGTATATGGTGATTAATATGGAACACTAAAGCATGGCATCCAATAAGGGATGGCACCCAATAAGGCAATGCAGTGGGCACGGCTGTTGTTTGTCATGAGATGTAGGGAAGGTGGGAGCTCAACAGGAGAGCGGGTGTGGGTGCCAGGCTGCTGGGGTGCTGCAAGTTTGGGGGACAAAATGATCCCCATTGTCTTCCATTATTGTTCTCTTATATCCCCCTCAGCAAAGTGTTAAACAGTATTGTGTTAGAGCTACAGTATTCATACAATTATTAAACTCTATATTTGAATGGGTTATTTTGCCTTAATATGTATGGTGATGGATACTGGTATCTCCTGGCACGTCGGTGTGAGGGGGGATAATCATATTTATGTGCCGTGCAGCCGGAGCCTGTTAGTAAGCTGCCCGTCAGATATGTGCTTTGCATGTAAATGACACTAATCCAGGCCGGCGAGGCTGCTGCTCGCTCCATGCGTGTATGGGAAGGGGCCCCCGCATTGTCTTGGGTCTCAGTGACAGTAACAAGCTCCTCTGTAGTAACGAGAATCTGTATAGTAACTGTATAGTGACTGGCACCTGTATAGTAACCAGCATCTGTATAGTAACCAGCATCTGTATAGTAACCAGCATCTGTATAGTAAGCAGCATCTGTATAGTAACAAGCACCTGTATAGGAACCAGCACCTGTATAGGAACCAGCACCTGTATAGTAACCAGCACCTGTATAGGAACCAGCACCTGTATAGTAACAAGCACCTGTATAGTAACTAGCACCTGTATAGGAACCAGCACCTGTATAGTAACAAGCACCTGTATAGGAACCAGCACCTGTATAGGAACCAGCACCTGTATAGTAACAAGCATCTGTATAGTAACAAGCATCTTTATAGGAACCAGCACCTGTATAGTAACCAGCACCTGTATAGGAACCAGCACCTGCATAGTAACCAGCACCTGTATAGTAACAAGCACCTGTATAGTAACAAGCACCTGTATAGTAACAAGCACCTGTATAGTAACCAGCATCTGTATAGTAACCAGCACCTGTATAGTAACCAGCACCTGTAATAGGAACCAGCACGGTATAGTAACAGCACCTGTATAATAACCAGCACCTGTATAATAACCAGCACCTGTATAGTAACCAGCACCTGTATGAGGAACCAGTACCTGTATAGGAACCACCTGTATAGAACCAGCACCTGTATATAACAGCACTGTATAGTACCAGCACCTGTATAGTAACCAGCACCTGTATAAACAGCCCGTAACCAGCACCTGTATAGGAACCAGCACCTGTATAGTAACCAGCACCTGTATAGGAACCAGCACCTGTATAGTAACCAGCACCTGTATAGTAACCAGCACCTGTATAAGGAACCAGCACCTGTATAGTAACCAGCACCTGTATAGTAACCAGCACTGTATAGGAACCAGCACGTGTATAGGAACCAGCACTATAGTAACAGCACCTGTATAGTACACCACCACCAGACTGTATAGGACCAGCACCTGTATAGAACCAGCACTGTATAGTGAAGCACTGTATAGTAACCAGCCCGTGTATAGTAACCAGCACCTGTATAGTAACCAGCATGTTGTAACAGCACCTGTATAGTAACCAGCATGTATAGTAACCAGCACCTGTATAGTAACCAGCACCTGTATAGTAACCAGCACATGTATAGTAACCAGCACCTGTATAGTAACCAGCACCTGTATAGGAACCAGCACCTGTATAGTAACCAGCATCTGTATATTACCAGCATATAGGACAGCACCTGTATAGTAACCAGCACGTGTATAGGAACCAGCACCTGTATAGTAACCAGCATCTGTATAATAACCAGCACCTGTATAGTAACCAGCACCTGTATAGGAACCAGCACCTGTATAGGAACCAGCACCTGTATAGTAACACCTGTAGCCAGCACCTGTATAGGAACCAGCACCTGTATAGTACCAGTATGAAAACCAGCACCTGTATAGTAACCAGCACCTGTATAGTAACCAGCACCAACCAGCTGTATAGTAACCAGCACCTGTATAGTAACCAGCACCTGTATAGTAACCAGCACCTGTATAGTACAGCACCTGTATAGGAACCAGCACCTGTATAGCAAGCACCTGCACCGCCTGTATAGTAACCAGCACCTGTATAGTAACCAGCACGTGTATAGGAACCAGCACGTGTATAGTGTATAGTAACCAGCACTGTATAGTAACCAGCACCTGTATAGTAACCAGCACCTAGAACCAGCACCTGTATAGTAACCAGCACCTGTATAGTAACCAGCACGTGTATAGGAACCAGCACGTGTATAGGAACCAGCACGTGTATAGTAACCAGCACCTGTATAGTAACCAGCACCTGTATAGTAACCAGCACCTGTATAGGAACCAGCACCTGTATAGTAACCAGCACCTGTATAGTAACCAGCACCTGTATAGTAACCAGCACCTGTATAGTAACCAGCACCTGTATAGTAACCAGCACCTGTATAGTAACCAGCACCTGTATAGTAACCAGCACCTGTATAGGAACCAGCACCTGTATAGTAACCAGCACCTGTATAGTAACCAGCACCTGTATAGTAACCAGCACCTGTATAGTAACCAGCACCTGTATAGTAACCAGCACCTGTATAGTAACCAGCACCTGTATAGGAACCAGCACCTGTATAGGAACCAGCACCTGTATAGGAACCAGCACCTGTATAGTAACCAGCATCTGTATAATAACCAGCACGTGTATAGGAACCAGCACCTGTATAGTAACCAGCACGTGTATAACCAGGCATCTGTTATAAATAACGCACCTGTATAGTAACAGACGTTTAGAACCACACCTGTATAGTACAGGCAACCTGTATAGGAACCAGCATGTTAGAACCAGCACTGTATAGTAACACACTTATAGTAACAGCCACGTGATAGGAACCAGCACCTGTATAGTAACCAGCATCTGTATAATAACCAGCACGTGTATAGGAACCAGCACCTGTATAGTAACCAGCACCTGTATAGGAACCAGCACCTGTATAGTAACCAGCACTGTTATAGTAACCAGCACCTGTATAGTAACCAGCACCTGTATAGTAACCAGCACCTGTATAGTAACCAGCACCTGTATAGGTAAACCAGCACCTGTATAGTAACCAGGCACCTGTTAGGAACCCAGCACTGTATAGTAACAAGCACCCTGTTATTAGTGAACAAGCACCTGTATAGGAACCAGGCACCTGTATAGGAACCAGCAACCTGGTATAGGAACCAGCACCTGTATAGGGAACCAGCACCTGATAGGAACCAGCACCTGTATAGGAACCAGCACCTGTATAATAACCAGCACGTGTATAGTAACCAGCATCTGTATAGTAACCAGCATCTGTATAGTAACCAGCATCTGTATAGTAACCAGCACCTGTATAGTAACCAGCACCTGTATAGGAACCAGCACCTGTATAGGAACAAGCACCTGTATAGGAACCAGCACCTGTATAGGAACCAGCACCTGTATAGGAACCAGCACCTGTATAGGAACCAGCACCTGTATAGGAACCAGCACCTGTATAGGAACCAGCACCTGTATAGGAACCAGCACCTGTATAATAACCAGCACGTGTATAGGAACCAGCACCTGTATAGTAACCAGCACGTGTATAGTAACCAGCACCTGTATAGTAACCAGCACCTGTATAGTAACCAGCACCTGTATAGTAACCAGCACCTGTATAGTAACCAGCACGTGTATAGGAACCAGCACGTGTATAGTAACCAGCACCTGTATAGTAACCAGCTCCTGTATAGTAACCAGCTCCTGTATAGTAACCAGCATCTGTATAATAACCAGCACGTGTATAGGAACCAGCTCCTGTATAGTAACCAGCTCCTGTATAGTAACCAGCACCTGTATAGTAACCAGCACCTGTATAGTAACCAGCACCTGTATAGTAACCAGCACCTGTATAGTAACAAGCACCTGTATATAGTTAGGCATGTATTAATTTATCAACTGCAGGATTGTGTAACCTCTAAAGCGCTGGAGAGGCCTGGCAATGCCAACTATATATATATAAAATGACACTATATATATAAATTACACGTTTTCAATGGCTTCAGTGTTATTTCAATATGTAATTGCTATTGAAAGCAGTATCTGTTTGTCGTTGCTTTTCTGGTTCTGACTCCTGAAACAATGTAGCAGAAGCCAGCCAGAAAAAAAGATTCTCTATTAATATGTTAAAGTAGTAATCTGCGTATGGCCACACATGGGCAAATTTAAGTTGCCAACTTGGCCTCTTTAGACTTATCTGTCCATGTATGGGGCCCACAGAGGGGTCTGCCCTACTATCTGCCCTAACAATGGACAGGTTTATAAATCCAGTAGGCTGAGATATGGCCCTGTATATGGGTGGCCAAGAACCACTTGTCTGGCAGTCTGGGAGTGTAGGACCGCCTTAGCTCTTAGTGTTTAATTAACTTCTAATAAGGTCAAACCCTTGACAGGCAGATGGTTGGAGGGGGCAGAATGAAGTAGGAAAGGGAGGGGCCATAACAGGGGGGCAGGTAATTAAAAGAAAACAGTGGCAGAAAGGCTACAGAATGGGGGGTCTGTAAGTAGGGGGCAGAGAGGCAGAATAGAGGTCATCAATAAACAGTGAGGAGCAGTTGCAGACTAATGTTTTCAGGTTAACTTTCCCTTTAATATTTGTAAAATTCTGTTGTGCTTCCCATTCCACATGCTCTGTGGCTCTTGCATTTGCCGGAAATAACTGGGAATTTGCACTTTTTTTTTTATCATTCTGGCAAAAAAAAAGTTTTTGTAGCGAAATGAATCAGTTTTTTGAAACTTTCAAATGAACTGTACGAGAACCTGGGCACTGTCTAGATCACCAGGGCAATGGGGAAAGTCTATTGTAGCCATTTTGGGCAATTTGCCGGCGTGTGTTGGGGGTCTTAAAGGAACAGTAACACCAAAAACGAAAGTGTATAAAAGTGATTACAATATAATATACTGTTGCCCTGCACTGGTACAGCTGGGGTATTTGCCTCAGAAACCCTACTATAGTTTATATAAGTACCCCGCTGTGTAGCCCCGGGGGCAGCCATTCCTGCACCGGTACAGCTGGGGTGTTTGCTACAGAAACCCTACTATAGTTTATATAAATACCCCGCTGTGTAGCCCTGGGGGCAGCCGTTCCTGCACTGGTACAGCTGGGGTGTTTGCTACAGAAACCCTACTATAGTTTATATAAATACCCCGCTGTGTAGCCCCGGGGCAGCCGTTCCTGCACTGGTACAGCTGGGGTGTTTGCTACAGAAACCCTACTATAGTTTATATAAATACCCCGCTGTGTAGCCCCGGGGGCAGCCATTCCTGCACTGGTACAGCTGGGGTGTTTGCTACAGAAACCCTACTATAGTTTATATAAATACCCTGCTGTGTAGCCTATAGTAGGGTTTCTGTAGCAAAAACACAACTTTTACCAATGTAGAGCAACAACTTATTATGTTGTAATTATTTATTTATACACTTTTGTTTTTTGGTGTTACTGTTCCTTTAAATAGGCAATGCAGGCTGAGTTATACAGGGAACTCTGAGTATCACTCATGTATTATAAGGGATAATGTACCCCCTACTGTAAATGATAAGGATATTAGCAGTCACTGAGGGGTTCTGTGCCCATATAAAGGCACAAGGCTGCAGGCTGAGTTATACAGGGAATGCTGAGTGTCACTCATGTATTATAAGGGATACTGTACCCCCTACTGTAAATGATAAGGATATTAAAAGCCTTTGTGCAGGCATATGGCTAACCATTTGTTGCAGTCCAAAATATACCCTGCCTTTTCTTATATGAATATATTAGGCTCTCCCTGCCCCACGCTATATGCCCATGTTCCCCTGGGGAGGGTTATACGGGGCTATTCTATAAGTGAGGCGGCAGCGGGATTGTTATTCCACGCACAGAGTGAGTCACGCACGGCTCTGTCCCTATGAAGCAGAACACAAGATAATGGCAGGGAACAGTATGTGCTGAGATACGCTGTGTCATATAGCGACTTAAAACACTTTAATAAATCGCCTGGATGATGGAAGGCTGCACTGCATCACAATAAGTTTTAGGCCTCATTTATTTAAAGGAAGGTACTGACTCAGTATATATATGTATATATATATAATATATATATTTATTTTTTTTTTTTTTACCAGAAGAAAGATTTTTTGCAGCTCATGAGGGTTCTATTATTTTTGGGAGTGATTTCATTAGAGAATGTGTCCCATGCAGTACCATTTCTTACCACATTGGATGGGAGGCGCTGCGTTTCATATACCAGGGCTGCCGGCTATGACTTGTGCTGCTTTGAACTAAAAAGCTGGAAGATCTTATCCACGTGTTGTTGGTACAAAGGCCATACTTCCCCCGGGTTCCCCCGGGTCACCTAAACTTGTAAAATTGCCCTTCTGTGAAGTTTTTGGATTTACATGAATCTTCATTCCTTTCCCTTTTCATGATATTAGCAGTTTTTATACTGTTATTGCAATGAAAGTGTAACTGTAATGCAGAAGCAAACTTTACTGAGGTGGGAAGTGTCTCCTGGTGTTTATGACTACATTTAGTGGCATATTTATTCACATTAGAGACAAACATCACTCGTGATGTTGCCCATAGCAACCAATCAGCAATTAGATTTGACTGGTCACCTACAATTAGAAAACAGAAGCAAAGATCTGGTTACTATGGGCAACATCACCGGTAATGTTTGTCTCCAGTGTTAATAATCACACCCCCTTGAGTGTATGCTTCAGTACTAGTGATTTGTAGGCGGAGCCAAAGCCCACGGGACACACAGGTTCTGGCTGTTAGTGGCACGATATTGGTAGGTTGTGGGCTGAGCTCTTCTTCCACCCTCCCCGCCCCCTAGCCTTACACTGTCCAGCTTTCGCCTCTGGAAGCCTCTATTTATAGATTTATAGATCCCGCCTCCTTATGACATCAGAGATGGGTGGGCCTTACATGGTCGGGGTGGGCGGGTTACGATTGGGTGCGGTTGACCCCCACATCACTATTCAGTACTAGCAATGAGTGAAATTTTTCGCCAGGCATGGATTTGCGGCAAATTTCCGTATTTCACCATTGGTGGATTGTTTTGCAAAATGGACGCTAAACTTCGGCGCAAAATCATTTGTTGTGCAACGTGTGACATTTTTTCACATTTCGCAAACTTTTTGCAGTTTGTTTCCACCATTTTGCAATTTTTTCGGCGATACGAAACGGGACAGATTCACTCATCACTATTTAGTACCACCATGCCTGAACAGCAGGGGGCGCTCCTGTTACTCAATCATGGTATTAGCTGAGTAAAGATTGCTACTATTCTGGAAACAAACAGAAAAAAAATACAGTAACTTGCACAAGTGGTGGGTATATTTCCCCTTTAACTTTTGGGCAGTTTCCTGAATTGCATTCGAAGAATCTTTACCCTCGATATAGAAAATGAAGAGCTAACATTTGGTTATAGTCCAAATAACAATAATGCTAAGCAGGGGATATTTATGGCTGGAGTGAGGCTGCAGAAAGCAGCGCCAAGGTATTATTATTGGATGTAGGGAGACGCCGGCCAACTCTGTACAGTAACTCGCCGGCACAGCCAATCGGCCGCTCGCTGCTGACTCACAGGCTCTATAGAGCGCCATTAAATAGATGAATGTACAGTAGGCAGGAGCGTGTGTATATTACTGTATAATTACAATCAGGCTGCATCTACCGCTGCACTAATGATTCATACTGGGGGGGGGGGGGGGGGCGCTAATTTCCTTGTGGCCCCCGGAATAGACACAGAGGTCTCAAAGGTTAGTTGGGAATTTCATGATTATTCATGAAGTTTGGATGAACTATGAATCGCTGCTGCTTTATTCTGATTCTAATTAGAATTTATTGACATAGATGCTGCCCGGAGCGACCAATCAGCAGCGAGAATGGGAAGGAATCATCTGCCGGGTTTATTAATTCATCGCCGGCCCTTGACCCCGCTTACTTGTAGAGAATATGTGCATATTGGAATAATCAAATGTAATATACATTTATATATCGCTCTGTTATGCCCCAGCCACAACCTGGTGCTCCCTGTACTATACCCCCATCTCCACTGAGCCCGGTATATACGGTAAATCCGGGAGACTGCACTCTCTTTTTCTTTTCGTCTTCTGACTCTTTCCAGCTTTAAAAGGGGGGTCTCCGACCCCGGTAGCCAAAAAAATATTGCTACAATATAATTGTTATTGTTACTTTTTATTACTTGTCTTTCTATTCAGGCACTCTGCTATTCATATACCAGTTTTACATTTCAACCTCTGTCTAGTTGCTAGGGTCATTAAGGCCCCAGCAACCATATAGCTGCTAAAATTTAGCACTATTTGAGAATTTAACCTAGCAACCAGGCAGTGATTTGAAATAGAGACAGGAATATAAATAGAGGAGGGTCTAAAAACTAAGATAAGTAATAAAAAGTAACAATAAAACTGTAGCCTCACAGAGCAATGGTTTTTGGCTGCCGGGGTCAGTGACCCCCATTTGAAAGCTGGAAAGTCAGAAGACGATGGCAAATAACTCAAAAACTATAATAAATAAAAATAAAAGAACTTGCTAAGAATAGACCATTCTATAACAAACTAAAAGTTAACCTGAAGGTGAACAACCCCAGAAGCTGCCATTGGCCTCCTGTTGTAAGGCTAGTTTAAGCCGGGGCAGTTACTGTAAGTAAGTGCAGAATGTGAGAGATTGCACTGAGCCAGCACAAACAGTAAGGCAGCTTCTGCCAAGTCATGAAAACCTTGTAATACATATTTATAAACGTTGCCTACAGTTGGGATTAAGCAGCGAGGGGGCCGGAGGGGGGTGGGAACTGGGCCTCAGATACTGCTGCACTTTGGACTCGAGTCACATGACCGAAACAGTGTGCCGTTTAAAAACAGTTTTTTTTCCATAGTATTTACTTAAAAGTGCCAGCCGGCAAACACACACACACAGCCATAAGCCCGGCTTCCCACCCCTCATATACAGCAACTGTGTGAGATTGGGTTGTGGCAACCTTGAGCACTTATTGGGCTAACGTGCAAAGGCAACCTTGTCCCTGGGCACCGCAAGTGTTAGCTACAGGGTTCCCTTATGCCCAATACAGTAGCATAAGGTTAAAGAGTTCTGCCATGATATTTATGGGGCACTTTTTATTTCTGAATGACACTGTTACACAGCAAATAATTCCCTCTGCCATTTAACCTTTTATTCTTGAACCAACAAATGTATTTGTAGCTGTAATATTGGTGTGTAGGCGCCATCTCAGTGCCTTGTGCCTGAGTCTGAGCTTTCAGCCAGCGCTACTCATTAGAACTGCTTTCAGCTAACCTATTGTTTCTCCTACTCCCATGTAACTGGAGGAGTCCCAAGCCGGACTTGGATTTCTTACTATTGAGTGCTATTCTGATACCTACTGGGAACTGCTATCTTGCTCCCTTCCCATTGTTCTGCTGATCGGCTGCTGGGGGTGAGGGGGGATATCACTCCCAACTTGCAGCGCAGCAGTAAAGTGTGAGTGAAGTTTATCAGAGCACAGGTCACATGGCTGTGGCACCCTGGGAAATGAAGAATATGGCTAGCCCCATGGGAAAAACAGATTACAATGCAGGATTCTGCTGGAGAAGCTCTATTAACTGGGTTTGAAAAAAACATGTTTTCCCATAAAAGTGTTCCTTTTAAAATACATTTTTTACAACCAACAGAAGCTTCCTATGCATCAGGAACAGCCACATAACATTACCCATCTGATGTCAGGACAGCGATAATGGGATTTTTATAAGAACAATAAGCTCTAAGGGCACAGGATCAGCAGATAATTTCCCAGCGATTGTTCCTATTACACGATTATTAGAAGATTAATAACTGCTCTGGAATTATCTGCCTTGATCTTTCCTACTCGCCTATTCATTCTTATGGGCCGGGCAGTGAGAGAATCCTCCGTATGAGTTTCTCATTCTCACCTGTATCTGTTTTCTGTTTTCCTATTCAGCCGGAGACAAAATGGTTTTTGTAAGAGGCAACAAAAGGCTGTAGTTGCTATGGGCTGGGCTGTTAGAATCGGATACTGGGACACAGAGTTTCTGGGCTAAACTACGTTATAATGAGGAAAGAAAATGAAATTATCTGTGTAGGGTTGGCATCACCCATCTGTAATGACTGTATAGACTGGCTGGGATTTTTCATTTTGCAGTATGTTATAGAATGGCCAGTTCTAAGCAACTCTTCAATTTATCTTCATTATTTATTTTGTATAGTTTTTGAATTAGAGTCCAGTTTTCAGATGGGGGTCTAAAACTCTGCCCTTTTGCAAAAAAACAGGCTATTTTTCAACCAGTCGGGTTCTAGAGACAGTGATGAAGTTTCTTGGTTTCTTGTTTAAATCTTTGCTTAAAATTCACTGGCGGATTTACAGCCCGGGCATAAAAGAGATTTTATTTAGGAATCATGTGAAGCGGCTTTACAGCACAGATCCCAGTAACATAAATGAAGCAACCAAATATAGTGTGGTTTGTATCGCTGCACAACAGCCTTATTGTCATTCAGGCAAATAACTGCCCATTAGGGGTATCTACAGAGAGCTGCCTTGATCTGCTGATCCAGTAGTTACAGAAGTTAAGGTCCCCATACAGGCCAATTATAGCTTCCGATATGGGTCCCTTGGACCGATTCGGCAGCTTATCGGCCCGTGTAGGGGCAGAACCGAGGGGCCTGGCTGAAATATCTGGCCTGAAATTGGGCAGATATTGTTTGGGCAGGTTAGAAAATCCAGACGGATCGGGGACCGCATCGGCTCTTTGCCGCGTGTAGAATTCGATCGTTTGGCCCCAGGGCCAAACAATCAAATTCGCTTACATGCCTCCCCGATATCACCCACCCGTAGGTGGGGATATCAGGTGAAGATCCGCTCGCTTGGCGACATCACCAAGCAAGCGGATCTGCCTGTGTATGGCCAGCTTTACCAAAGTAGCCAGGCACACAATGCGGTTAGGCATTGGCATTTCCATTGGGAAGTAGGAGAGGATCGAGGCAACTTGTCCAGAGTATAGGGGCAGAATTTATGGTACTGGCTCTGTCCAAAATTTGTAGGTATTAAAGCTCGCCTTACATTCAGCATTGTCTTCAGCCTACATGGATTTGTCTGAAGAAGCCCCAATAAGATATTGCTTAATAAGATGTTGGGCCTATGCACAGGCCAATAGCCGTCGGATATAAGGTGGCCATACACAGTTCGATTCTAGCTGCCGATATCGGTCTCTTCCACCGATTCGGCAGCTTATCAACCCATGTATGGGCACCAGCGATGGGCACCCCCGACTGACATCTGGCCTGAAATCGGCCAGATCTCGCCTGGGCAGGTTTGAAAATAAGTTGGATCAGGGACCGCATTGGTGATTGATGCAGTCCCTGAACCGACGGACGCCTAAACCCATCATTCTAATTTGATATTAGCCTGATAATGCCCACACGTAGGTGGGGATATCGGGAGAAGATAGCGAGCAGATCTTAGTGTGTATGGCCATTTTTAGTTAAAAGAAGTATTGTAGACATGTCTCATATGTGACTGCTCCCGTCTCTAATACATTTTGTATCTTCTGGCCATTGCCACCTGTCTCCAAGGGGCTCCAAGTGGGATGCCATTATACACAGCCTTATCTATGGAAGCACACTGCATAGGGAATATAATCTTCTCTGCACCAGGAGCTGTCCATGTAAACCCCTCATAGGGAAATATCTCTGTATAAGGAATTGTAGAGACCCCTCATTGCATAGGGAATTATAATCTTTATATGAAGTGTTCAATGTCGAACCCTTATTGCATACGGAACTATAATCTCTATATGAGGAAATGTTTGATAGAGATCCCTTCTTGTCTGTATGGGAAAGTGTTTAATGGAGATCCCACGTTGCATGAATAATACAATCCCATTTCCCTATGCATTGTGCTTTCATAGAGAGAGCAGGCTTGTGTACAACCATGTCGGGTTTGGACCACAGACATATCTATATTTGCAGCCTATGGCTCACCGGCTGGAAACTATTTATGATTTTTGTTGTTAAAAACTTCTTGTGGCCTTGGCTTAAAGGTGCGCAATGGGCGGCCGTAACCGGGAAGCAGAAGCAAATTGGCATAGAAATTTTATAAAAGAAGAAACCGAGCCGTGCCTTTAATTACTGTTAATCAGTTTGGCATTTAAGTATTAATTTGCAGCCCAAGAAGTCAATTAGTAAGTTATTTTTTTTTAAATGCAGGGTAGGGGATTCATTCTCTGAGCACTAGCATTATAATTATGGCTTTTGATTGTTAATCATACAGCGAGCAGCCTCGGGAACTCTTTTGTAAAATAAAACAGCCAAATCGGATAAAAAAAAAAATGACGCTTGTGGAATTTCCTACAGGTTTGAGACCCAGGGCCTCCGTCAGTAGGGTTACCATCTTTCTTCCGCTTTAATACCGGCCTTTGGGATGGAAGACGGGCAGGAAAATGAGCGGGCTGGGTGGGAGAAATTGGCAGGCTGGGCGGGGCAGAGGCGGGCATCTAGTTAAAAGGGGAGTGATTGCCACTGAGAGGGTGTGAGAAGGGGGGATCTATAGAGAGGGTTGCTGCAGTTAAAATTTACTGGCAAATAAAATTGTATCGGACCCCTTATCCGGAAACCCATTATCCAGAAAGTTCCAAATTACGGAAAGGTCATCTCCCAACTAAGATATAATTACCCTTTATTGGGGGCAGAACAGTCCTATTGGGTTTATTTCATGGTTAAATGATTCCCTTTTCTCTGTAATAATAAAACAGTACCTGTACTTGATCCCAACTAAGATATAATTACCCCTTATTGGGGGCAGAACAGCCCTATTGGGTTTATTTAATGGTTAAATGATTCCCTTTTCTCTGTAATAATAAAACAGTACCTGTACTTGATCCCAACTAAGATATAATTACCCCTTATTGGGGGCAGAACAGCCCTATTGGGTTTATTTAATGGTTAAATGATTCCCTTTTCTCTGTAATAATAAAACAGTACCTGTACTTGATCCCAACTAAGATATAATTACCCCTTATTGGGGCAGAACAGCCCTATTGGGTTTATTTAATGGTTAAATGATTCCCTTTTCTCTGTAATAATAAAACAGTGCCTGTACTTAATCCCAACTAAGATATAATTACCCCTTATTGGGGCAGAACAGCCCTATTGGGTTTATTTCATGGTTAAATGATTCCCTTTTCTCTGTAATAATAAAACAGTACCTAATATATAGTTAATCCTTATTGGAGACAAAACAATCCTATTGGGTTTAATTAAATAATTTTTTCAGTCGGAAGGAGATCCGAATTACGGAAAGAACCCTTATCCAGAAAACCCCAGGTCCCAAGCATTCTGGATAACAGGTCCCATACCTATACTAGCACCGGCCCTAGCTGCCAATTTGCCGGCTAGACTGATCAAATACCAGCTTGGTGGGGACCCTATCCATCAGGGAGGAACAGGGGAGAATTCAGTAAGGAGCGCCATGGCACAAAGGGAGCCAGGGAGAAAGAAAGGTCTGATTTGTGGCCTGCAAAAGGGGGCGGGCCTTGTGGAGTGAATGGGAGTGGTTTGGGTATATATTGAGTATGTTCTAGATGTAATAGTGCATGGCTGCCGTTTTTTGCCCTACTTAGCTGGGAGGGCCCGCAGCCCTATGGACTGATTACTGTGACCCCTGTGTTTCTACTAGTGTTAACTAATATTAGGGGGCTCATTGATTTTTGATAGCTGTACTGATAAGGCCCCTTATTTGGAAACTGAGATAAAATGTAATTTTTCCCAAAGCTCTATGCTAAAATGAATGCTGAAAATGGCTGGTTCCTCTACCTTTTTTACTTTCACTATCGGGGGCACTTAGTAGGGAGGGTGCTATCTGCTCAACCAGACTTGGCATCAAGTTGTGGGCCTCATGGAAACCTCATGGTTTCTCAAACTTACTTTTTATACACTATATATATATATATATATATATATATATAGGAACGAGTGATGGTAAAACTCATTGGACTTTCTTTTTACTTTCATATCAGCTTTTGGATTGGGAATCGGAGCTCGTTGCATGTAAATGTGGTGCCCTTGGATATAGAATATTTCCTCCATACGTTACAGTAACTGCGGGGATGTATAACCCCTGTGGAATTACACACAATACAATGAGAAGCAACATTTGAGAAATAGGTCTCAGTCCAAGGGGAAAAGGAATCTGTAGGAAGTAGGTTAGGAGGCTTCAACGTATGTTCTTGTCGATGCAGTCCTAGAACCTTCCATTCTATAGAACCTTCCATTCTATAGAACCTTCCATTCTAGGAACTACTGAATATGCAAACATAGGGCGTGGCTTATATAAATATATAAATTAACATCTGATTTGTTATTATAATTTGTTGGACAAAGCTTTGCCCCTTTGGTTCAGCAGAGACATGAGCTTTCCCACATTCTCATCCTGTTACTGTTGATGTGGGCATCTGGCTTGTTGACTGTGACTATTCTAATGCTCTGATTGGCTTCACATTTGCCCCAGCCCCAGACTGGCAATCTGTGGGTCCTGGCAAATGCCAGAGGGGCTGCTGTAAGGTGCCACAGGCAGTCACTATTTATTGGGCTGGGAGGGGGGCTGTTTGTGCCTCTGGGTACTGGGAATGCCAGGGGGGGCTGTAAGGTGCCACAGACAGTCACTATTTATTGGGCTGGGGGGGGCTGTTTGTGCCTCTGGGTACTGGGAATGCCAGGGGGGCTGTAAGGTGCCACAGGCAGTCACTATTTATTGGGCTGGAGGGGGCTGTTTGTGCCTCTGGGTACTGGGAATGCCGGGGGGGCTGTAAGGTGCCACAGACAGTCACTATTTATTGGGCTGGGGGGGCTGTTTGTGCCTCTGGGTACTGGGAATGCCAGGGGGGCTGTAAGGTGCCACAGGCAGTCACTATTTATTGGGCTGGAGGGGGCTGTTTGTGCCTCTGGGTACTGGGAATGCCAGGGGGGCTGTAAGGTGCCACAGACAGTCACTATTTATTGGGCTGGGGGGGCTGTTTGTGCCTCTGGGTACTGGGAATGCCAGGGGGGCTGTAAGGTGCCACAGACAGTCACTATTTATTGGGCTGGGGGGCTGTTTGTGCCTCTGGGTACTGGGAATGCCAGGGGGGCTGTAAGGTGCCACAGACAGTCACTATTTATTGGGCTGGGGGGGCTGTTTGTGCCTCTGGGTACTGGGAATGCCAGGGGGGCTGTAAGGTGCCACAGACAGTCACTATTTATTGGGCTGAGGGGGGGCTGTTTGTGCCTCTGGGTACTGGGAATGCCAGGGGGGCTGTAAGGTGCCACAGACAGTCACTCTTTATTGGGCTGGGGGGGCTGTTTGTGCCCCTGGGTACTGGGAATGCCAGGGGGGCTGTAAGGTGCCACAGACAGTCACTATTTATTGGGCTGGGGGGGGGCTGTTTGTGCCTCTGGGTACTGGGAATGCCAGGGGGGCTGTAAGGTGCCACAGACAGTCACTATTTATTGGGCTGGGGGGGCTGTTTGTGCCTCTGGGTACTGGGAATGCCGGGGGGGCTGTAAGGTGCCACAGACAGTCACTATTTATTGGGCTGGGGGGGCTGTTTGTGCCTCTGGGTACTGGGAATGCCAGGGGGGCTGTAAGGTGCCACAGACAGTCACTATTTATTGGGCTGGGGGGGCTGTTTGTGCCTCTGGGTACTGGGAATGCCAGGGGGGCTGTAAGGTGCCACAGACAGTCACTATTTATTGGGCTGGAGGGGGGGCTGTTTGTGCCTCTGGGTACTGGGAATGCCAGGGGGCTGTAAGGTGCCACAGACAGTCACTATTTATTGGGCTGGAGGGGGGGCTGTTTGTGCCTCTGGGTACTGGGAATGCCGGGGGGCTGTAAGGTGCCACAGACAGTCACTATTTATTGGGCTGGGGGGCTGTTTGTGCCTCTGGGTACTGGGAATGCCAGGGGGCTGTAAGGTGCCACAGACAGTCACTATTTATTGGGCTGGGGGGGGCTGTTTGTGCCTCTGGGTACTGGGGAATGCCAGGGGGGCTGTAAGGTGCCACAGACAGTCACTATTTATTGGGCTGGGGGGCTGTTTGTGCCTCTGGGTACTGGGAATGCCAGGGGGGCTGTAAGGTGCCACAGACAGTCACTATTTTATTGGGCTGGGGGGGCTGTTTGTGCCTCTGGGTACTGGGAATGCCAGGGGGGCTGTAAGGTGCCACAGTCACTATTTATTGGGCTGGGGGGGCTGTTTGTGCCTCTGGGTACTGGGAATGCAGGGGTGAGTGCCACAGTCACTATTTATTGGGCTGGGGGGGGCTGTTTGTGCCTCTGGGTACTGGAATGCCAGGGGGGCTGTAAGGTTACACAGACAGTCACTATTTATTGGGCTGAGGGGGGGCTGTTTGTGCCTCTGGGTACTGGGAATGCCAGGGGGGCTGTAAGGTGCCACAGACAGTCACTATTTATTGGGCTGGGGGGGGCTGTTTGTGCCTCTGGCTCTGGGAATGCCAGGGGGGCTGTAAGGTGCCACAGACAGTCACTATTTATTGGGCTGGGGGGGGCTGTTTGTGCCTCTGGGTACTGGGAATGCCAGGGGGGCTGTAAGGTGCCACAGACAGTCACTATTTATTGGGCTGGGGGGCTGTTTGTGCCTCTGGGTACTGGGAATGCCAGGGGGCTGTAAGGTGCCACAGACAGTCACTATTTATTGGGCTGGGGGGCTGTTTGTGCCTCTGGGTACTGGGAATGCCAGGGGGGCTGTAAGGTGCCACAGACAGTCACTATTTATTGGGCTGGGGGGCTGTTTGTGCCTCTGGGTACTGGGAATGCCAGGGGGCTGTAAGGTGCCACAGACAGTCACTATTTATTGGGCTGGGGGGCTGTTTGTGCCTCTGGGTACTGGGAATGCCAGGGGGGCTGTAAGGTGCCACAGACAGTCACTATTTATTGGGCTGGGGGGGCTGTTTGTGCCTCTGGGTACTGGGAATGCCAGGGGGGCTGTAAGGTGCCACAGACAGTCACTATTTATTGGGCTGGGGGGCTGTTTTGTGCCTCTGGGTACTGGGAATGCCAGGGGGGCTGTAAGGTGCCACAGACAGTCACTATTTATTGGGCTGGGGGGGCTGTTTGTGCCTCTGGGTACTGGGAATGCCAGGGGGGCTGTAAGGTGCCACAGTCACTATTTATTGGGCTGGGGGGGGGCTGTTTGTGCCTCTGGGTACTGGGAATGCCAGGGGGGCTGTAAGGTGCCACAGTCACTATTTATTGGGCTGGGGGGGCTGTTTGTGCCTCTGGGTACTGGGAATGCCAGGGGGGCTGTAAGGTTACACAGACAGTCACTATTTATTGGGCTGGGGGGGGGCTGTTTGTGCCTCTGGGTACTGGGAATGCCAGGGGGGCTGTAAGGTTACACAGACAGTCACTATTTATTGGGCTGGGGGGGGCTGTTTGTGCCTCTGGGTACTGGGAATGCCAGGGGGGCTGTAAGGTGCCACAGACAGTCACTATTTATTGGGCTGGGGGGGGGGGCTGTTTGTGCCTCTGGGTACTGGGAATGCCAGGGGGGCTGTAAGGTGCCACAGACAGTCACTATTTATTGGGCTGGGGGGGCTGTTTGTGCCTCTGGGTACTGGGAATGCCAGGGGGGCTGTAAGGTGCCACAGTCACTATTGGGCCTGTGGAAGCTGTTTGGGCCTCTGTGTACTTGAAATGCCAGGGCCCTTTTTGAAATCCCAGTCCTGATGTGGATCCACCCAGCACACAGGTAAAAACAATTTGGTGCCCAACCCCAGTAAAAGCTCCTATAAGTTTCCTCAGCCTGGAGGTGCCAAGGGCAGGGGCGATGCTGCCATGGGGCAAGTTGAGAAACTAGAGAAATAGTTGCCAGGGGCGGAAATTCCAAATTTTAAATCAGAATTTTGTCTCAGCTAGTTCAGCGCAATTGTGCTCCCTGCACCAGCGTCGGATGCATGGGGGGGGAGGCATTGGAAAGGCTGCCCCAGGGTGGCACAGACCCCAGAATTGCCCCTGGCCAAGGTTCAATGGTTAAGGCTGGGCCCCAGGGCTACAATTTTCACATATGTCTCCGCGCCAGATTGCACACGGGGGGCACTGAGTTTGGAGGATTAAGGAAGCGGCTCTGCTGATATAATGAGCCTGTGAGAGACACGCGGCGGGGCCCGCAGACGGCCATGGCCCAGAATGCAAATCAGGGCTGAAGGCAAAGAAATCACCCAAACAAACACAAACCCCGGCCTTGTGGCGCCTATGGATCTCCCCTCCAGCTGCCATACTAATACGCTCTGTTTGCCTTTAATCTTCTGCCTCGCAAATGTCATATTTCCAACGACTGTTTTTTTCCCTCGTTTGTCAAGAAGACGTCGGCGATAACCGTAATAATCTCTTGTGAAGGCAAATGCAAAGCCCCTTTGTCTGGAGATGTCCCTGTAACAGAAAGGGCTGCTTGTTATCCCTCTGATACATACAGGGTTACGCTCTCTCTAACAAACACTTCCGCCTCTTTCAGATACACATATTGTTTTGTTCATAAAGGAAGAAAAGAGACAGAGGGAGATTGAAAGAGAGAGAGTGTTATATTTACTGTATATACATTTTGTGTATTGATTTGATTGTATGTCAAACCCATCAGTTAATAGAGCTTCTCCAGCAGAATCCTGCATTGTAATCTGTTTTTCCCATGGGGCTAACCATATTCTTCATTTCCCAGGGTGCCACAGCCATGTGACCTGTGCTCTGATAAACTTCAGTCTCACTTTACTGCTGCGCTGCAAGTTGGAGTGATATCCCCCCCCCCCTCACCCCCAGCAGCCGATCAGCAGAACAATGGGAAGGGAGCAAGATAGCAGCTCCCAGTAGGTATCAGAATAGCACTCAATAGTAAGAAATCCAAGTCCGGCTTGGGACTCCTCCAGTTACATGGGAGTAGGAGAAACAATAGGTTAGCTGAAAGCAGTTCTAATGTGTAGCGCCGTCTCCTTCTGAAAGCTCAGACTCAGGCACACTTTACTGCTGTGCTGCAAGTGGGAGTGATAACACTCGTGTTATTCTCTCTTGCACTCACCTATCCCAAGCGCTTTAACAGGGATGTGCAGAAACAACGTTTTTGTGATTTGACGAGGAATATATAGCAGTTGGTCTCTTATTGGGGAGCTTAACCCCCATATGTAATAGTAACTATGTTTGCCCAGGTGAGGCAACCTATAGCAACAAATAAGAGCTTTGCTTTTTAACAGGTGCTACTTGCTGATTGTGACTAGCCATATGGCAAGGTTTGGCCCTTTTATTACATCCAGAGGCGGGCCAAGGAGTGCAAGGGGACGAGGGACAGTGGGGCCAAGAAAGCCCGGCCTAAGCTGGTCATACATGGACTGATAACAGTTTTGAAACGTTTTCGTACGATTTTCAGACCGGGTGTGGGCTTCAAGTCATTGTCCCAAAAATCTTTCGTATAATGGCGATTGGTCGTTTGGTCGGTGTATACGGATAAACTCTGCACATGTATCTGTGTATGTGCCGATACCCTTGGGGGACCTACAATGGGGGTCACTTTGGTACCATTGGTGCCTAACTATTTCATGTTCAGAATCTCCTCCCATTGGTTATTTTTAGGCCTTTATCCTACGGTTTCAGGCTGAATGTGAGTTTTAGATCGTTGCATTTAAATGTACGAACGATATCTGAACGTTTGTTGGAAGACGACTAAAATCTGATTGTTTATGGGCAACTTTAGGCATAGGAAGAAGTTTGTGCCTAGCGCCCCCCACAGTTGCACCCTAGGCCAGTGTTTTTCAACCTTTTTTGGGCAAAGGCACACTTGTTTCATGAAAAAAATCACGAGGCACACCACCATTAGAAAATGTTAAAAAATTTAACTCTGTGCCCAGCAGCAGTGCCCCCCTAGTACACTGGTGCCCAGCAGCAGTGCCCCCCTAGTACATTGGTGCCAAGAGCAGTGCCCCCCTAGTACATTGGTGCCCAGCAGCAGTGCCCCCCTAGTACATTGGTGCCCAGCAGCAGTGCCCCCCTAGTACATTGGTGCCAAGAGCAGTGCCCCCCTAGTACATTGGTGCCCAGCAGCAGTGCCCCCCAGTACATTGGTGCCAAGAGCCAGCCCCCCTAGTACATTGGTGCCCAGCAGCAGTGCCCCCATAAGTCAGTGTGCCCTGTGCCCCCCCCTAATACATTGGTGCCCAGCAGCATTTTACTTCTGCTCTTCGGCGGCTTCTCCGGTGGCTTCAGCAGCATCTTCGTATCCCTCAGGCACGCCGCCTCTGCACTTCTGCCTACACGCGACCGCACACAGGCCCTTTTATAACGTTGCGCCCCGTGCGTACTGACGTCACCCATACACACGGGGCGCAACCAATGACAGGGCCCGGATTTTATTTTGAAAGTAAAAATTGCGGCCCTGCCTACGGCACACCAGGCAACATCACTAGTGTGCCGCGGAACAGTGGTTGAAAAACACTGCCCTAGGCAGCTCTTCCTACCCCTAGTCCCAGCCCCCATTGCAGCGCCCCCTACACATTCCCAGATCTTCATTATTCTGTGCCGATTGTGACCCGTCTTTGTCAATGACCAAGAACAAATGAAAACCTTTAAAATCCAAGTTGTTCTCCCTTTTCCAGATGGAAGATCAGCAAAGACAATATATTTATCCCCTTATTGGCGATTTGACATTTGGTTTAATTGCCACTTTAATTCACACGTTATTCTGCAACCTTCCTGCTCGCAGTACTATTTTGGATAATGTAAGCTTTTCGCATACAGCTCTGCGGTTGGAATATACTACCAGGCTAAGTGTTGATTATAATGCAGGAACATGTGAGACACCCACGGAAATAAGTGCTGCTTATATAATGCAAATGACAGTTTCTCCTGGATGGCAGAATAGACGGGCGCTTTGTTTCTCTGTGATTATTTACCAGCCATGTGGGAAATGTTCTGTCTCGGGCACAGCAATTGTGCAGAGGGCGAGGGAAGTGGGCAACATGTCCCCAGTGAGGGCAACGACCGGCTACTACAGAGTGACCCTGGCATAGGCTCTATATGCACATTGCACATTTATATTTAATTGCAACCAGTGCAGTCCTACTAGCTGGATTTGTCTTAACTTGTCCTTTAATTTTCAAGTGATCCATTCACTCTGGTCAGAGGCATCAATTATATTTTTGCAGTACAGGTTTGGGATCCCTTATCCGAAAACCCGTTATCCAGAAAGCTCCGAATTATGGAAAAGCTGTCTCCCATAGACTCCATTTTAATCAAATAATTCAGAATTTTAAAACCGATTCCCTTTTCTCTGTAATAATAAAACAGTACCTGTACTTGATCCCAACTAAGATATAATTACCCCTTATTGGGGGCAGAACAGCCCTATTGGGTTTATTTCATGGTTAAATGATTCCCTTTTCTCTGTAATAATAAAACAGTACCTGTACTTGATCCCAACTAAGATATAATTACCCCTTATTGGGGGCAGAACAGCCCTATTGGGTTTATTTCATGGTTAAATGATTCCCTTTTCTCTGTAATAATAAAACAGTACCTGTACTTGATCCCAACTAAGATATAATTACCCCTTATTGGGGCAGAACAGCCCTATTGGGTTTATTTAATGGTTAAATGATTCCCTTTTCTCTGTAATAATAAAACAGTACCTGTACTTGATCCCAACTAAGATATAATTACCCCTTATTGGGGCAGAACAGCCCTATTGGGTTTATTTAATGGTTAAATGATTCCCTTTTCTCTGTAATAATAAAACAGTACCTGTACTTGATCCCAACTAAGATATAATTACCCCTTATTGGGGCAGAACAGCCCTATTGGGTTTATTTAATGGTTAAATGATTCCCTTTTCTCTGTAATAATAAAACAGTACCTGTACTTGATCCCAACTAAGATATAATTACCCCTTATTAGGGGCAGAACAGCCCTATTGGGTTTATTTAATGGTTAAATGATTCCCTTTTCTCTGTAATAATAAAACAGTACCTGTACTTGATCCCAACTAAGATATAATTATCCCTTATTGGGGATAGAACAATCCTATTGGGTTTATTTAATGCTTTATTGATTTTTTAGTAGACTTAAGGTATGGAGATCCAAATTACCCTTAGTACCCTTGGTCCCGTGCATTTTGCATAACCTGTCCTATACCTGTATTAACAATAGGCTTTGTACTATAATTCTGGTTAGGGCTGGAACATTTGTTTTTAAATAGCTGGGAAATAATACAAGTCTCCATGGGAAAATCTGCATGTCTGACCATTCTGTGATCATCCAAGACCACACTAATGTGGCCAAACCTGAACACATGACCCTACCCACTTTGAAGCCCCTAACCCTATGGAATAAGACATTTTGGACCTTCCTGGGAAAGACTGATACTTGGAAGATATGGAAATACCACTGGAGAGTTCAATTGCTCATAGGTTACCCAATTATGCTGAATTGGTATGATCCATTCATTTGGGCCAACCATCAGAATATAATGGTTTCCTAGGTAGACCGGTTGGGAGAGGCCTGCTCCAACACCCATTTAGCAACCATTTAGCAGTTGTGCTTGGCCCCTTTGAAGATTTTTTTTCAAGGGGGGCCAGAGTAGAGTAGCAAACTTACCCGGCCCCCTGTCCTGTTGCACCCTCCTGACACCCTGACACATCCCCCCCCCGGCCCATTTGCGAATAAACCCCTGCTCCCCGTTTGCTCTCCTACCTCAGTGGGATGTACATGTACAATGGAGGAAGCAGACCCTGTGGGCCGGGCCCCCCACAAACATACATCCATAGCAGGAATAGGATCCTACAGCTGATTTCCTGATCCTACAAACAGCAGTTGGTGCTCTGGGTGCTGGTTTGGCATAGTGCTCCCCCACCGCAGGTTGGAATATGTGCCAAGATGAGTTTTCTGCTGTAACAATTAAGATATATGAGACTGCTATATATTTGAAGCTGAACTCTTTTCATCTTTACAAACTAAACCCACATCATACTGGGGCTTTACTTTCCCTTTAAATGATAAGTCCCAGTGCTCTTTAGCCCCCAAGTGCTCCAGTTCTGTCAGTATATGCTTGGGGTGACATTGTGCCTGAAGGCTGGATATTTCTGTTGCCGGATTACGTGGTTCCAGTTCAGTGAAACTCTTGCGTTGTGGATTTCATATCTATGATGTCAGTGCGATGCAGAATTACAGCTCCCACCGTCCTTCCCGATGGCCACCCTGGCGTATTTTACAGCAGTGCGGTGCTGTGAGTCAGCAGCCCACGGTGCATTGGCCATTCCAGTTCCCGACTGTTCCTCCATGGCTCATCCCAGCAGCCCCCCTCAGCCTGTCTGCTCCTATTAGAGCACAAAGCAATAAGCCGAGGGCCGCCCAACCGTTTCTGCCTATTGCTTGGCAAATAGCCGGGGAGAAAGGAGTCTTTCTTCTGCCCTTCTCTTTGTGTGCGGGAATGAAAGCTAATTCCGCTTGCGCTGTGTGGGCTTTCTTAGGTTTGTTCAATGTGCTTTGTGAGATCAGCGTCCTTTCTACTCACTGCTCTCTGTTTGAGCTACAGTTGTACTATGAATTATATATATCTGCTCTCCTGGGCTTGCTTTATAGGCGCATACGAGGTTCCTTTGGTGACTGCTACATGCGAATGGCTGCGCACCATCACCGTATTCCCCCCTGATACGATGTAACAGTGTGCGGCAAAGCAGATATATAGTCTTATCTGTATGTAGTAAAGATAGGGCTGCTGTTACTGATAGATGAGTGGCCGGGTTTGACCGGGGCAACCACAGGGGCCCCCCATACCCCCGCTGAGCATACATACCTCATACTTACCTACGCGTAATCAGGGTAGGGAGGTGAGCGGACGAGTGCCGATGAGATCGGGTCTGGGTTGGCAGCCCCACTGGGGTTTTCCTGGTGTCCCACTGGCCCAGACTGACAGTTATGTAGGTACAGATATAGGATCCCTTATCCGGAAACCCGTTATCCAGAAAGCTCCGAATTACGGAGAGTCTGTCTCCCATAGACTCCATTTTAATAACAAATAATTCAGAATTTTAAAACTGATTTCCTTTTTCTCTGTAGAAATAAAACAGTACCTTGTAATTGATTACAACTAAGATATAGATAATCCTTATTGGATGTAAAACAATCCCATTGGGTTTAATTAATATTTGATTGATTATTTTTAGTAGACTTAAGGTATGGAGATCCAAATTACAGAAAGACGGAATACCCTTGGTCCCGAGCATTCTGGATAACGGGTCCTATACCTGTATTGTATTTTATTTCTCCTGGCATTTTGGGCACCGCACTAATGGGTGTTATTTTCCACTAGGGGTAATTTAGTGGTATAGGTTATCTGGAAACCTGCTATCCAGAAAGCTCTACATTATAGAATAAAACAGTACCTGTACTTGATCCCAACTAAGATATAATTACCCTTTATTGGGGCAGAACAGCCCTATTGGGTTTATTTAATGGTTAAATGATTCCCTTTTCTCTGTAATAATAAAACAGTACCTGTACTTGATCCCAACTAAGATATAATTACCCCTTATTGGGGCAGAACAGCCCTATTGGGTTTATTTAATGGTTAAATTACGGAAACCCCAGGTCCCATACCTGGATATTAAAAATAAAAACATGACAAATAAAAAAGAAAGTCCTGTTACTTATAGTAACTTACACCAATCTCTGCGTGGAGTAGTTTTAAGGCAACTTTATCATTTAATTAATTATTTATGTCATTTAGACCCCCCCCCCCCCCCCCGCTTTAATTTGCCCAAGGAATGTGTTAGCACATCATAAATAAATCAGGATGTTTGATTCTTGCTCCTTATGAATAAGGAGCATTAGTCGGATTCCAGGGAGGGAGCTGCTAAGTTGTAGAGCTTTCCGCCTCATTTGCTGAATTGTGTACAGTGCTGGTGGCAACAACTAGGGTTTGTGTTGTGTTAGGGAGTAATAAGGTTAATTGGCTTTTATTAAATGTGCACTCATCTGTGTGTCTCCAGAGGATTTGTATTTAAGTTAAAGTAAAATCTATATGTTACATTACACTAGTGTATATGTCACAATGAACCAGCAAGATCTCTCCCTACTATATGTGGTACCCATTAGCCCCAGTCCCTTCCCACAGGCTATTATCCCCCCACTGTTACTATAGGCACCATCTCTCCCTACTATACCTGCTATCCCACAGCCCCAGTCCCTTCCCAGAGGCTATTATCCCCCCACTGCTACTATAGGCACCATCTCTCCCTACTATACCTGCTATCCCACAGCCCCAGTCCCTTCCCAGAGGCTATTATCCCCCCACTGCTACTATAGGCACCATCTCTCCCTACTATACCTGCTATCCCACAGCCCCAGTCCCTTCCCAGAGGCTATTATCCCCCACTGCTACTATAGGCACCAACTCTCCCTACTATACCTGCTATCCCACAGCCCAGTCCCTTCCCAGAGGCTATTATCCCCCACTGCTACTATAGACACCATCTCTCCCTACTATACCTGCTATCCCACAGCCCCAGTCCCTTCCCAGAGGCTATTATCCCCCCACTGCTACTATAGGCACCATCTCTCCCTACTATACCTGCTATCCCACAGCCCCAGTCCCTTCCCAGAGGCTATTATCCCCCCACTGCTACTATAGGCACCATCTCTCCCTACTATACCTGCTATCCCACAGCCCCAGTTCCTTCCCAGAGGCTATTATCCCCCCACTGTTACTATAGGCACCATCTCTCCCTACCATACCTGCTATCCCACAGCCCCAGTCCCTTCCCAGAGGCTATTATCCCCCCCACTGCTACTATAGGCACCATCTCTCCCTACTATACCTGCTATCCCACAGCCCCAGTCCCTTCCCAGAGGCTATTATCCCCCCACTGCTACTATAGGCACCATCTCTCCCTACTATACCTGCTATCCCACAGCCCCAGTCCCTTCCCAGAGGCTATTATCCCCCCACTGCTACTATAGGCACCATCTCTCCCTACTATACCTGCTATCCCACAGCCCCAGTCCCTTCCCAGAGGCTATTATCCCCCCACTGCTACTATAGGCACCATCTCTCCCTACTATACCTGCTATCCCACAGCCCCAGTCCCTTCCCAGAGGCTATTATCCCCCCACTGCTACTATAGGCACCATCTCTCCCTACTATACCTGCTATCCCACAGCCCCAGTCCCTTCCCAGAGGCTATTATCCCCCCACTGCTACTATAGGCACCATCTCTCCCTACTATACCTGCTATCCCACAGCCCCAGTCCCTTCCCAGAGGCTATTCCAGTAGAAGTCAGTAGATGGGAGCACCATGTTATTACTCTATGTACATGTAATTGAGTTTACAGACAGTCGCTCAGGCTGTAGTATGACAAGCTGTACCCGGCTGATTGGATGTGGAGGTAGCATTGCCATATTCCCATTTGTAAGATTCTAGCATTTACTGTGCATTTGGAGAATATTCTCAGATGTATTTGTGCTATGAACCTGTAACGCTGCCCTTCTGTTCCTCTGTGCCTGGAGGCTATCCAAGTATCTGTCTGTGAATAACTCCCACTTGCGGGACTGAGGAATTAGTCAGAGCCAACGCAGACCCCTTTCCGCCTCCCACCAGGTGGGAAAGTGACAGAAAAGCTTAACATTGTGCCGTTACCGTCGGCTTTTCTTGTGACAGTTGGGAGCAAAGGGGTTTAATGTCTCTCCTGCTTCCCGGGGCCCATTCAATCTGCTTCTGTCGCGGGAAATTTGCCCAAGTCGTTGTGTTGGAAATGAACGATGAGCGAAGCTGCCACTCACTGTTCCTTCGTCTCTAGCTCACCCGCAGCCAATCACAAGGTCGTGAGACATCTTAAATCTGGTGTGTCAGACCCACAGCCTTCGTGCTGGTATAGATTAGACGTCTGCGGCTCGGAGTCGGCCTGCTTAGTATCAGGCTTGCCGGGGGGATGCTGAGTGTTTAGCAGAGGTGGGCTTCAAACTCATGTTCAGCGGTAGAAGAGAGTAAAACCCCACCGTTTCCACCACCGCTCCTGGACATTATCCCGGCCCCATGATTACCGCAACCAGCACAGATAATTAGCAATAACAACAGAGTATCGCCCACGCATTCCGGCCCCCTAGCGCTCAACGATGCACCAGCAAAACTCCCCCGGGCTGGCGGGTACAGGTTGGCCAGTCATTAATGAACCTTCATTGAAGCTGCAGTGTAGACATCGGTCTCTGCATAGTGGCCATCAAGCCTGAAAGTCTGACCTGCTGCATTGTCTAACCTTGACCCCCCATACTTAATAGCAAAATGTTTAATTATTTTAAGACCTATTATGGCATACAGCTGCTTTACCATCCTAGTACAGGTATGGGATCCCATATCCGGAAACCCATTATCCAGAAAACTCCAAATTATGGAAAGCCTATCTCCCATAGACTCCATTTTAATAAAATAATTCAGAATTTTAAAACTGATTTCTCTGTAAAAATAAAACAGTACCTTGTAATTGATCCCAACTAAGATATAATTACCCCTTATTGGGGCAGAACAGCCCTATCTGGTTTATTTAATGGTTAAATGATTCCCTTTTCTCTGTAATAATAAAACAGTACCTGTACTTGATCCCAACTAAGATATAATTACCCCTTATTGGGGGCAGAACAGCCCTATTGGGTTTATTTAATGGTTAAATGATTCCCTTTTCTCTGTAATAATAAAACAGTACCTGTACTTGATCCCAACTAAGATATAATTACCCCTTATTGGGGCAGAACAACCCTATTGGGTTTATTTAATGGTTAAATGATTCCCTTTTCTCTGTAATAATAAAACAGTACCTGTACTTGATCCCAACTAAGATATAATTACCCCTTATTGGGGCAGAACAGCTCTATTGGGTTTATTTAATGGTTAAATGATTCCCTTTTCTCTGTAATAATAAAACAGTACCTGTACTTGATCCCAACTAAGATATAATTACCCCTTATTGGGGGCAGAACAGCCCTATTGGGTTTATTTAATGGTTAAATGATTCCCTTTTCTCTGTAATAATAAAACAGTACCTGTACTTGATCCCAACTAAGATATAATTACCCCTTATTGGGGCAGAACAGCCCTATTGGGTTTATTTAATGGTTAAATGATTCCCTTTTCTCTGTAATAATAAAACAGTACCTGTACTTGATCCCAACTAAGATATAATTACCCCTTATTGGGGCAGAACAGCCCTATTGGGTTTATTTAATGGTTAAGTTATTCCCTTTTCTGGTTTGGGGGCACTGAGAGCAACACCCAAGGGGTTGGGGACCAACATGTTGCCCCTGAGCCACTGGTTGGGGATCCCTGCCTTACATCATGGCTCCGTCTCCAAACAAAATCACAGTCCACCCCTGACCCGAAGGCGGATATTATGGAAAAATGGTGGCTCCCTAGGTGGTTCAGGGCAGTGCCGCTTTAGGGGTCCTGGTCGCCTGAGGTGGCCAAGTTGATGCCACTCCACTCCCGATTGGGTTTTTCACTTTAGAGGGAGGCGAGGGGGGTCACATCAGTAATGCAGAGATTTAAAAATCATAATTTCGGCTCTTTAAGTTACCAGGCAGCAGCGCCCCCTGGTGAGGGGTCTACAACGCTGACTAACTGTAAAAAAGAAAAAAGGTAGATTGTGGCCTTGTCTTGTGGTCTGGTCTTTAGCCATCTGAGTTTTAGTGTCTTGGACCTTGGGCTCCACATGTGGCACTTAGTCCATGCACAGTGCTCTTCCTCAGGAGCATTGGTATCCTGCATTCCTCTGTGGCACACAGCCTTCTTAAAGGAACAGTAACACCAAATTTTTTCGATACTTCCCCCCACCCCCACCCAAAAACAGCTATAATCATAGGTAAGGCTTACGTCCCTTGGATTTTTTTTTATCTCTTTCGCTTTAATTTGACTTGCAAAGTGCCTCATAGGAGAAAGGCGATGGCAGCTTGAATCCCTCTTTGCGCTGAATGGACGTCAGCCCATGATGACATTAAGCATCTCAGATTTTTCCAGCATCTGCAACTTAAATATACGCTCATATCATTACCCCCGAAGCTGCCCGAAGGAATAGAAATATGAATTTAAGCTGCAGACGCTGAAAATAAGCTTACGATTTCAATCTGCCGTCTCCTTTTTGCCTTTATCCTACGGGGCAGATTCAAGCTTAAGAGTTAAATAAAATCCAAGGGGAAATAAGCCTTACCTATCATTATAGCTGTATTATAAGTATTAAAAGAATTGGTGCTACTGTTCCTTTAAGAATGGCAACTCATTATATTTTATGAATCAAGTTCTGAAATAGAGAAGCAGCTGAGAGATTTATACTTCTACAGACAGTGGGTTTAATGAGTGGTCAATGGTTATAGATTCCGTTTGACTTTTTTGAGCCGGAAGCTAATGGTACAGGTATAGGACCCATTATCCAGAATGCTCGGGACCAAGGGTATTCCGGATAAGGGGTCTTTCTGTAATTTGGATCTCCATACCTTAAGTCTGCTTAAAAAATCAATAAAACATTAATTAAACCCAATAGGGCTGTTCTGCCCCAATAAGGGGTAATTATATCTTAGTTGGGATCAAGTACAGGTACTGTTTTATTATTACAGAGAAAAGGGAATCATTTAACCATGAAATAAACCCAATAGGACTGTTCTGCCCCAATAAGGGGTAATTATATCTTAGTTGGGATCAAGTACAGGTACTGTTTTATTATTACAGAGAAAAGGGAATCACTTAACCATTAAATAAACCCAATAGGGCTGTTCTGCCCCCAATAAGGGGTAATTATATCTTAGTTGGGATCAAGTACAGGTACTGTTTTATTATTACAGAGAAAAGGGAATCATTTAACCATGAAATAAACCCAATAGGGCTGTTCTGCCCCCAATAAGGGGTAATTATATCTTAGTTGGGATCAAGTACAGGTACTGTTTTATTATTACAGAGAAAAGGGAATCATTTAACCATTAAATAAACCCAATAGGGCTGTTCTGCCCCAATAAGGGGTAATTATATCTTAGTTGGGATCAAGTACAGGTACTGTTTTATTATTACAGAGAAAAGGGAATCATTTAACCATTAAATAAACCCAATAGGGCTGTTCTGCCCCAATAAGGGGTAATTATATCTTAGTTGGGATCAAGTACAGGTACTGTTTTATTATTACAGAGAAAAGGGAATCATTTAACCATTAAATAAACCCAATAGGGCTGTTCTGCCCCCAATAAGGGGTAATTATATCTTAGTTGGGATCAAGTACAGGTACTGTTTTATTATTACAGAGAAAAGGGAATCATTTAACCATGAAATAAACCCAATAGGGCTGTTCTGCCCCCATTAAGGGGTAATTATATCTTAGTTGGGATCAAGTACAGGTACTGTTTTATTATTACAGAGAAAAGGGAATCATTTAACCATTAAATAAACCCAATAGGGCTGTTCTGCCCCAATAAGGGGTAATTATATCTTAGTTGGGATCAAGTACAGGTACTGTTTTATTATTACAGAGAAAAGGGAATCATTTAACCATTAAATAAACCCAATAGGGCTGTTCTGCCCCCAATAAGGGGTAATTATATCTTAGTTGGGATCAAGTACAGGTACTGTTTTATTATTACAGAGAAAAGGGAATCATTTAACCATGAAATAAACCCAATAGGGCTGTTCTGCCCCCATTAAGGGGTAATTATATCTTAGTTGGGATCAAGTACAGGTACTGTTTTATTATTACAGAGAAAAGGGAATCGTAAAAACTTTCCCTTCTCCCTATCTACCGTAAATATTTCTTTTTATAAGGTGACAATTAGCCCTAAATCCTCTGCTTCTGCCGTCTCTCTTTCCCGTAACCCCCCGCGAGTCCGTCACTTGTTTCCGGGCAACTGCCGTCAGCTTTGTGACAAGCAGAAAATGAAAAGGCGCTGGCGAGGCGAGTAAAAAAGAAATGTATTCCTTTAATCTACTGACAGGCGCCTTGGCGGTGAAACCCAGGATAATTTCACTGCGCTCATGACTAAAAATTCTCTCTCTCTGCTCCCCAAAAAAGCCTGGAATTGCCTGCTTTTGAGGTCTCGCTTGACTTATCCTCCCACTGACGCCTCTGAGACATATTTCATTTAGAGTCAAAAAAATAATGTGTATAAAGCAAAACTGGAACTGCCATAGAGACGCTAAAGGAAAATCAGCCATTTGTTTCACACTTTGATATATATTTTGTTTTATTTGAATTCATCTCTTGTGCAACCAGCTGGCTCGTACTTTCTGTCAGGGAAAGACCACGTGTCGCAAGGGGTGGGGCTACACATTGAGAGAGAACGGTTGCCACCGGGCCGGCTAGCCAGTAGAATACCAACCAAGGCCAGAGCTGGTATTACATATTTGGGGCCAATGTATTTGCCTGTAAATCTGTTCTACCCCAGACCCACCCTCAATTCCTGTTAATACTGCTCACCCCCTGCCCAACTTGGCAAATATTCTGTACCATTAGCTGGATCCCTCCTGCGCCGCCCCTTCCACATTAATGCTCCACCCTTTTTGCAACACAACCCCACCCATAACCCTGCTCCTAGCCTGACCTGCCCCCCCTCCCTACCCTCTGGCTGGTGGAAAGGTGGCAACCCTACCACCATTAGGCTGGTATCTCATCACCTAGTCGGCCAAATACCAGCCAAGGCCCCAGCCCACCTCCAAACTGCCCCTATTTCTCCTCTGTACTCACTGACTCCACCTAATTCCATGCTTGATGATGTAGCTTGGTCGCCTTATGATTAGACTCCGCCCCTTGATGTCATGGCCCCACCCATTCGTGGCACAATCTGCCCCCTGATTAAAGAAAAAGGTGGCAGGCCTGAATGGTGATGGTTAAGATGTTCTGTTCATACATTAAGTTGGGGTTCCCCCAAACTGTGGGTAGAACAGGAAATAAGGAACTTTAATGTCCATGTCAGAATTTCCAGTTCTGGCACAGCTCAGTGGAGGGGGCTATAAAATGTTCCATATGGAGGTCACAGATTTCCCAGTCTCCCCAATATCTTCAGCAGTGTGCTAAAATGCTGTGTTATGAAATGCTGGGGCCACTGTGTTATGAAATGCTGGGGTCACTGTGTTATAAAATGCTGGGGCCACTGTGTTATGAAATGCTGGGGTCACTGTGTTATGAAATGCTGGGGCCACTGTGTTATGAAATGCTGGGGCCACTGTGCTATGAAATTCTGGGGCCACTGTGTTATGAAATGCTGGGGCCACTGTGTTATAAAATGCTGGGGCCACTGTGTTATAAAATGCTGCGGCCACCGTGTTATAAAATGCTGGGGTCACCGTGTTATAAAATGCTGGGGCCACTGTGTTATAAAATGCTGGGGTCACTGTGTTATGAAATGCTGGGGCCACCGTGTTATAAAATGCTGGGGCCACCGTGTTATAAAATGCTGGGGCCACCGTGTTATAAAATGCTGGGGCCACCATGTTATAAAATGCTGGGGCCACTGTGTTATGAAATGCTGGGGCCACTGTGTTATGAAATGCTGGGGCCACTGTGTTAGGAAATGCTGGGGCCACTGTGTAATAAAATGCTGGGGCCACCGTGTTATAAAATGCTGGGGCCACTGTGTTATAAAATGCTGGGGCCACTGTGTTATAAAATGCTGGGGCCACTCTGTTATAAAATGCTGGGGCCACTGTGTTGTGAAATGCTGGGGCCACTCTGTTATAAAATGCTGGGGCCACTGTGTTATAAAATGCTGGGGCCACTCTGTTATGAAATGCTGGGGCCACTGTGTTATAAAATGCTGGGGCCACTGTGTTATGAAATGCTGGGGCCACTGTGTTATGAAATGCTGGGGCCACTGTGTTATAAAATGCTGGGGCCACTGTGTTATGAAATGCTGGGGCCACTGTGTTATAAAATGCTGGGGCCACTGTGTTATAAAATGCTGGGGCCACTGCATCGTTAATGGGCTGTAATGGAGACCCAGTCTGTAGGCAGAGCAGGCCCAGTACATTGCTTGGGATGACAATATGCCCTTATTAGAGGAATAACTGGTTATCTGTGCTTTACCGCTCTCCCATCTTCCTACTGCATAAATTAAAGCTACAATTAGTATCCCAATAGTTCATTAGTGAACCATTTCCCAGCACCGAGGCAATAGGCTTTGAATCAGATTGATTTTTTATAAAAAGGAAACACAGCCAGAGGCCAATTAAAAAGATATTTCTAAAATAAAATTACAGCAAATGGCACCCCAACCCATTCCATTTCATGATTCAGCATTAAATAAATTATTATCCAAAGTCGGCACTCAGATCTTTGTTTGAGTTCCCTGTATAACTCAGCCTGCAGCCTTGTGCCTTTATATGGGGGGCACAGAACCCCTCAGTGACTGCTAATATCCTTATCATTTACAGTAGGGGGTACATTATCCCTTATAATACATGAGTGATACTCAGAGTTCCCTGTATAACTCAGCCTGCAGCCTTGTGCCTTTATATGGGCACAGAACCCCTCAGTGACTGCTAATATCCTTATCATTTACAGTAGGGGGTACATTATCCCTTATAATACATGAGTGATACTCAGAGTTCCCTGTATAACTCAGCCTGCAGCCTTGTGCCTTTATATGGGGGGCACAGAACCCCTCAGTGACTGCTAATATCCTTATCATTTACAGTAGGGGGTACATTATCCCTTATAATACATGAGTGATACTCAGAGTTCCCTGTATAACTCAGCCTGCAGCCTTGTGCCTTTATATGGGGGGCACAGAACCCCTCAGTGACTGCTAATATCCTTATCATTTACAGTAGGGGGTACATTATCCCTTATAATACATGAGTGATACTCAGAGTTCCCTGTATAACTCAGCCTGCAGCCTTGTGCCTTTATATGGGGGGCACAGAACCCTTCAGTGACTGCTAATATCCTTATCATTTACAGTAGGGGGTACATTATCCCTTATAATACATGAGTGATACTCAGAGTTCCCCTTATAACTCAGCCTGCAGCCTTGTGCCTTTATATGGGGGGCACAGAACCCCTCAGTGACTGCTAATATCCTTATCATTTACAGTAGGGGGTACATTATCCCTTATAATACATGAGTGATACTCAGAGTTCCCTGTATAACTCAGCCTGCAGCCTTGTGCCTTTATATGGGCACAGAATCCCTCAGTGACTGCTAATATCCTTATCATTTACAGTAGGGGGTACATTATCCCTTATAATACATGAGTGATACTCAGAGTTCCCCTTATAACTCAGCCTGCAGCCTTGTGCCTTTATATGGGGGGCACAGAACCCCTCAGTGACTGCTAATATCCTTATCATTTACAGTAGGGGGTACATTATCCCTTATAATACATGAGTGATACTCAGAGTTCCCTGTATAACTCAGCCTGCAGCCTTGTGCCTTTATATGGGCACAGAATCCCTCAGTGACTGCTAATATCCTTATCATTTACAGTGGCACAGATCCTATCTGATCCCCCCCCGCCCCCCCATTGTAAGCAGCAGTCCTGCCCTGCTTTATGGCTGAGATTCTAGCTATCTGTATAACAGAGCATTCTGTCACAGTGGCACAGATCCTATCTGATCCCCCCATTGTAAGCAGCAGTCCTGCCCTGCTTTATGGCTGAGATTCTAGCTATCTGTATAAAAGAGCATTCGGTCACAGTGGCACAGATGCTACGTAGACAGAATTACTTCTTTATGGGAGATTGTATCTATACTAAGTGCTCTCTGTCATCAGTGGATGTGAATTCTATAGAAAACCAGTCAATAGTAGAGGAAATACAGAGTATGGAGGACACGCTTTGTCCCAAGCTAACGCACGTGTGTCGTTTCTCTTATTCACGGTCGAGTCCCTTTATTCCACGCGACACGTAAATGAGTCACTTGACGTTTCCCACTGATCTCCTGCCGGCAGTGTATTGATGTTTTGGTGTATATATAAAGTATAAGGGTGCATCTGTCTCTGACGCGGTGCTGCCGTTACGCAGATAAGCAGCAGCAGCCGATGCTATGGAATAGCTACAGGAATGGCGTCCCTGGGGCACGGCTGGGAAGCGTGGGGCTGCATAGTGATGCCGGGAGCGTAACCCACGCGGCTGCACAGCCAGAGAAATGAGTTTCATGCTCAAAGCTGATTGATTTTGTCTCAGTAGGGATTGGATTGGTCGGAGCGGCATTACGCAGCTTGTTATCGTCCAATCAGGTCTTATTGATAGAGCAGGGAAAGCGATGGAGCCCTGGAAGGATTTGGGGGTTAAAGCCGCGTTACATTGTGTGCGTAAGCATCAAACCCCATAGGGAACAGACTTGATCTTCTCCGCACTTTTTTAATGTTATTTCTCTTTGTGCCATAAGGCAGCTGTTCCCTGTATCATTCGGATCAGCGCCGCGTCATTGCACATAGATATTCCTACCCGGGCCCCCATGAACAGGAGCTGCCAGAAAGTGCTCCGGTCAGTGGGCTGAGGGTGCTGGGATTTGTAGTTGGCCAAGAGTGATTGGCCGGGTAGGGGGTGGTCTATGGGTGCTATAAGGAATGGGGCACAAAACTGATTCATTTCTTTTTTGAATCACAAAAATAACAGAAAAATTTATATTTTTAGAATCACAACCTGCAGCCATCATGGAAGGGCCCGGTGGAACTCTCAGGGCCACTGGTCTTAAAGGGAAACTATCCCCCCAGAATGAATGAATGAATACGTAACCAACAGACAGTTTATATTATGTTAAGTGGACTATTAAAGAATCTCCCCAAACTGGAATATATATATCAGTAAATATTGCCCTTTTACATCCTTTCCCTTGAGCCGCCATTTAGTGATGGGCTGTGTGCTCCCTCAGGGATCAGCTGACAGGAAGTGATGCAGCTCTAACTGTAACAGGAAGTAGTGTGGGAGCAAAAGGCAGAACTCAGCCCATTCATTGGCTGATAGGGCCTAGCATGTATGTGTGCCTTGGCTTGTTTGTGTGCACTGTGACTCCTATGATCCCAGGGGGCGGCCCTTAGTACTTAAAGTGGCAGTTTCCTATTTAGGATTACCCAATGGCACATACTGCTAAAAAGAGTATATTTATATGAAAATGGTTTATTTAGATGAAGCAGGGTTTTACGCAATATATTTTATAGTTGTTCCGGGGTTAAAGTTTTCCTTTAATATGTGCTTTATAACTAGTATTAGCTAATAGGCCAGCGCTTTTTAAAGGTACAGGCAGAATAGACAAGGCAGGTAACCCAGGCAGGATTGGCACCAACTGCAGGCAGTGTAGGTACTATAGGAAGAGGACTCGGGGCAATGCCCGGGCAGTGTAACAATAAGGAGACTAAAGGTCAAAATCCAGACAAGGGGCAAAGCCACACAAGTGGTGTAACAGTGGGGTATAAATACCAGGATCTGGCACTGCCTCCGATATGCAGCCCTATGCCGAAAAAGTCATTCTATTTTTTAAAAGAAAATCAACCTTTACTGTATTAGTTGTTTTTTATTTACATCTCTAACTTTGCACCTATGTTTACTATTATTTAGCAACCGCTTCTGCCTCCTGGGTAAACGCTCAGCTAAAATGTCTGAGAGGCGGCACGTAGCGGGCCCGCTTGACAGTTTGGTTTTATCTTCTGCAGATAAGCAGCCGCAGCGGCAGCTCGGAGCAGATTGCCTACGTGATGTTAAATGAAGGTTAAAACTGACAGGCCTTGCATAGCAATAGTGAGAGTGTCCCATTAGGGCTCTCCTAGCCCTGCTTATTACTCAGTATGTGAGTGCCCTAAGAGGCCAAACAGTGGGCAAATATGCCCAGGGGCAGTAACCCCTAGCAGCCAATTAGTGACTGCCTTTTATTCAGCCAGCTGAAGGTAGAACAATGAATGTAACAATTTCATTGGTTGCCATGGGTTACTGCCCGCAGGCAAATTTGCCCAGTGTTGAGAAATGAGTTTAGTTCTAAAGAGACTGAGGGAGGATTCTCTCCGGAGGAATTCAGGGAGGGCATTCCCAATGTGAGGGGCAGCAGGGCAGAAAGGGTTAAGGCAGGAAACAGCAGTAGAAGAGAAGAGATGGAGTGAGGGGCAGAATAATAATGGGCTTGGAAGGTTGTGAAAAGTAGTTTGTAAGTTATCCTTTGTTTAATGGGAAGCCATGATAAGGACTTAAGCAGGGGAGGGGCCTGTAATCTCTTGGATGAGAGGAGGAGGAGCCTGACAGCAGTGTTTAACAGAGAGTGTGGGGGGAGAGATGGCCAGTTAGTAGCAGGTTACAGTAATCTAGTCGGGATAGGATGAGAGTATGTATAAGTGTCTTAGCTGTTACAGGTGAAAGAAAGGGACGGATTTTGGCAATATTGACCAGCCTTGGGTGGAAAGATGACCAGTTCAGTAGTCGTTAGGTTCAGTTTGAGGCAGGGATGCACTGAATCCAGGATTTGGGTTGGGATTGGAAGCTTTAGCATGCTTGGTTTTATCATGACTTGCAATATTACAGATATAGTTTGAGCTGCAGGCAGGCATAACCCCCTACATACGGCCTGTTCAGGGGGGATACCCTAAAGCTATGCCGGCACAGAATTCCCCTACAACTAGAGGCTATACTGACATTTTAACTCCCAAGCTGCTTTCTCTTTCGTTATCACTAATGAGAATATTAGCAAGGAACCCACGGTCTAACGATATGGATGTTAGTGGCACAATGTTCCCCTATGAATGCAGTATTATGTGTATAATATACTTTGTAGCCACAGGGTATTTCCTTCTACAAACCTTAAGGGAATGAAATCCTTGAGTCAGAGACGGGAGCCCGGGGGGGTAAATGGGTTTTGCTATATGTTTATAGGAATCCATTGTTCTGGGCAGCGACACCGCAGATCCGTTAAACAATTATGCAGCTCATTTATAAAATTATTTGGCGTCCCATTGTGTCAGATATAAATACCTAAGTACTTAGATTTAGGCATTGATCCAGGCTCCTGATCCAGTTTGCATGTTGCACCCTGACTCTTTCCTACAATGGTGCACAAAGGAGCTGTACCTTGCTCTGCATGCTGTGGTCATGCAGTTGGTCAGTTGTGTTTTGAAAAAGGCACCTTGGCATGACTGTGTAGCTGCCAAACTCTATAGGACATATTAGGAATTGTTGGGGGCCATTTTCCGCCTATGTTCCTGCCCTTTTCCCCACCCATTCCGCCCCACCCTTTATGTCATAACCCCGCCCCCAAAAATAACGTCAAGACCAGCCCCCAACCCAAGGGCCTGTATTACAAACAAAAATGGTAGCAACCCTAACTGGGGGCCATAATAATGCTTTGGATGTCCGTGGGCTGCTGTTGAACTGCATCTCTCTAGAGTAGACCATTGGGGACTTAGTAAACTATGAAAAATAGACAGCTTTTGGGGTTTGGGGAGATGAACCTGCTATTAATTCAAAGGTTTTATTCTCTCCTTTTCTTGCCTTAAGATTTCTGTATCCGCTTGGCCAGATGCTCAGGGGGAATAGGCTGAATCTAGTTTCAAAAAAAGGATTTTTTTCCCCTATAAATGAAGGAGAGAGGGATGAATTTTTTATGTTTGGTGGATTTATTCCGTATTGTTGTTCTGATATTTCATTTTGGCATTGCTGCACAGGAGAGCGAATGATCCTTTGGTCAAGGAATGGCTTTAAGGCTTTGGGTTAAAAGAAGTTCGAATGAGGGCTGCTCTCATCTCAGGGCCGCCATCGGGGAGGCACAGGGGGGACAGTCGTCCCGGGCCTGGGCCATTTTACCATTACCCAGCCATGCTACAGTTTTCTTAGTAGCTCAGGCCCCCTTTAATCAATTCCGGGCCCCTGTCATTGGTGGTCAGTATGCACAGGGCGCAACCTTATAAAGGTGAGAATGCAGCAAGAGAGCCGGGAGACACAGCCGGAGGACGCAGGGGAGGCCATAGGGGAAGCGGTAGGACGCAGGGGGAGCCGTAGGACGCTTGAGGATGCTGGGGAGGACACTGGGGGGAGTTGGAGGATAATGGAGGGAGCTGGAGGATGCTGGGGAGGACACTAGGGGGAGTTGGAGGATGCTGGGGGAGCTGGAGGATGCTGGGCAGGACGCTGGGGGGAGCTGGAGGATAATGGGGGGAGTGGGAGGAAACTGGGGGGGAGTTGGAGGATGGTGGGGGAGCTGGAGGATGCTGGGGAGGACGCTGGGGGGAGCTGGAGGATAATGAAGGGAGCAGGAGGACACTGGGGGGAGTTAGAGGATGGTGGGGGGAGCTGGAGGATGCTGGGGGGAGCTAGAAGATGCTAGGGGGGAGCTGGAAGATGATGGGGAGGACACTGGGGGGAGCTAGAGGATGCTAGGGGGTAGCTGGAGGATGCTGGGGAGGACACTGGGGGGAGCTAGAGGATGCTAGGGGGGAGCTGGAGGATGATAGGGAGGACGCTGGGGGTAGAGTTGGAGAATGTAGGGGGAGTAGGAAACAGCGGGGAGCGGGCCATAGTATGAGGACACTGAGGGAGGACCAGCAATATTTTAGGGGGCCCTAGCTACCAATGTTATAGGGGGCCCTGTGATTTTTGATGGCGACCCTGTTTCTTCTTATTGTGTTCTGCAGTCACTGATGATTGGAAAGAAGTGGGGTAGAAAGGAGGCCGAATAAAGGGAAGGGCCGATATCTCATTGTGCTGAGAGAGTGGAACTAAAGAAGTGGAAAGTTTCAGCTCGACCAACTGTAACACCACTCAGAAATCCTTACTATACGCACACGGAGTGATTTGGTTCCTATCGAGGGCCCCCGCGTGTGCCGGAGCGCCGACCAAGATAAATGTGTTGCATTTTATTTAAAGTCCGATGCAATATTCCCATTCTTTGCTCGTTCGCAACATCACCAATCACGCCGGGGACTAACGCAATTACGCGCCTATGGGCCTAGGTGCTGTTCGAGTGTGATATTCCGCCGTCGCAATTGATTAAAATAATTTTCAAACTCAGCGGAATGGCGAATAAGGGGAAGAAAATATTCTGAGAAATGATTCGGGGGGGGGGAGACGTGTTGGATTTTTTATTTCAGAGATTCATTGGTCTCACCACGCAGAGCAGACGCATGAAGAATCCCTCCCACACATCGGGGGATACATGGCAACGACGGGAGCCGTATGAGCGCTGCGCTGGAGAGATAACCAATCTGTTCCTCACACTGTGGGACATATGTTCTCTTTGGTCACGGTCTGCCCAGCAAATAATTCTGCAATGTGCCTTCCTGTAGGGAAGGTTACTGTATTCTTTCCCTCGTTATCCCCCTTTGCCTTCTGGGAGTTAAGGGTCCCGTGCCCCCCCAGCTCTAATCTGGGTGCCCACTCTGGTTTGCTGGGCAACACTGCTGTAAACTAAAGGGCAATTTATTACATGCTGATGGAGCACTAAAACATAATTTTACCCAGTCCTGCGCTTAATGGCAAATGCCCATACCTAGTGCTCTCTTACCTTCCAATTTGTGCCGGTATGTTACCCAACCACTTAGATTGTAAGCTCTACGGGGCAGGGACCTCCTTCCTACTGTGTCTCATACCACATGGCAATTAATATTTATATGTATTTATTGTACAGGTATCGTACCCCTTATCTGGAAACCCATTATCTACAAAGTTCCGAATTACGGAAAGGCCATCTCCCATAGATGAAAACATTGGGTTTATTTCATGGTTAAATGATTCCCTTTTCTCTGTAATAATAAAACAGTACCTGTACTTGATCCCAACTAAGATATAATTACCCCTTATTGGGGGCAGAACAGTCCTATTGGGTTTATTTAATGGTTAAATGATTCCCTTTTCTCTGTAATAATAAAACAGTACCTGTACTTGATCCCAACTAAGATATAATTACCCCTTATTGGGGGCAGAACAGCCCTATTGGGTTTATTTAATGGTTAAATGATTCCCTTTTCTCTGTAATAATAAAACAGTACCTGTACTTGATCCCAACTAAGATATAATTACCCCTTATTGGGGCAAAACAGCCCTATTGGGTTTATTTAATGGTTAAATGATTCCCTTTTCTCTGTAATAATAAAACAGTACCTGTACTTGATCCCAACTAAGATATAATTACCCCTTATTGGGGCAAAACAGCCCTATTGGGTTTATTTAATGGTTAAATGATTCCCTTTTCTCTGTAATAATAAAACAGTACCTGTACTTGATCCCAACTAAGATATAATTACCCCTTATTAGGGGCAGAACAGCCCTATTGGGTTTATTTAATGGTTAAATGATTCCCTTTTCTCTGTAATAATAAAACAGTACCTGTACTTGATCCCAACTAAGATATAATTACCCCTTATTGGGGGCAGAACAGTCCCCTTTAAGCAGAAATGGCTGAGACTGAACTAAATGAACCAAATCCTTCTGTTTTATAAGAATATTCCATGTTTGCCAGTTGCTTTATTTCAGTTTGCTCTCACCCCACTTAATGTTTACATCTCATTACATTTTAATTAACATAAATTCTCAAAGTAGCATCTGCATATATTTATTTCTGTTTCCTTATTACATATGGGTGTCTCTAGCCCAGGTATCTTGCAATGGAGGAAGGATTCACAGCATTGGGCTCATTACAGTCTGCTTTCAGCAACACAAGCGACTTAAAAGGAGATGGGAAAGCTGAATCACTGGATGGGGGTGTCTAAACGATTGAAAGGGAATCATTTAAACATGAAATAAACCCAATAGGGCTGTTCTGCCCCAATATGGGGTAATTATATCTTAGTTGGGATCAAGTACAGGTACTGTTTTATTATTACAGAGAAAAGGGAATCATTTAACCATTAAATAAACCCAATAGGGCTGTTCTGCCCCAATAAGGGGTAATTATATCTTAGTTGGGATCAAGTACAGGTACTGTTTTATTATTACAGAGAAAAGGGAATCATTTAACCATGAAATAAACCCAATAGGGCTGTTCTGCCCCCAATAAGGGGTAATTATATCTTAGTTGGGATCAAGTACAGGTACTGTTTTATTATTACAGAGAAAAGGGAATCGTTTTTAAAAATTAGAATTATTTGCTTATAATGGAGTCTATGGGAGATGGCCTTTCTGTAATGTAGAACTTTCTGGATAATGGGTTTCCGGATAAGGGATAATGATAAAAGTATAATAAAAGTAAAAATTTAACATGAAACCCATGTAATTTGTAACTAAATCATCCATACCTGCCTCCGGCATAGAGGCGGGGCAGGCAATATATGATTGACAGCTTAGATTTTTAATTTACATTTGCATTCAGCACTTTTTTGACATCACCTAGAAGGCAAACTTGCCCTTTAAAAAAAAAAAAAATCTTAGCAGCCCCCCCCCTTATGCCTGTACTAGTTCCATTCTTCCATTTATATTGATCGAGCAGATGCGCCATCAGAATAAACAATTTTTTTCCATCATACTAAATTGCCAAGGTCGATGGCGCCGTACGCTGTGCATTTGTTTATAAATACCATAAAGCTGCTTTTAGTGCATAGAGCGGCGTCTCCGCGTTCCCTCGCTGTGCGGCTAATTACTAACACCTGCGCGCGGAAAGTCATTAGGATATTAAATGGCTGCCTACAAATAATTTTATTTTTGGAGTCCGATTGCCTGCTGGGCCAGACCTAGTCACGGGCTGCGGCTCTGCGCCCTGAGTGTGTGGTTTGTTTTATTCGGAGCAGCCATTAGGAATTAATATTGTTGTACCGCAAGGTGGCCCCCCGTTATGTTCCATGCAGATAGGCACATTAAAGCAGCCCTTATGGGGGACATATGAGGGGCCAATTTAGGGTGCAACTGGCAAACAAAATGGCCACATAGATGGGGGGGAGGGGTAGTGTAAATTGTGCTCTGGGGGCTCATAAGAAACTGGTTATATTTCTCTTTCTTTAGTCTTGCCCCTAGTGAATACAGTATTAAAGGGAAACTATACCCCCCAAACAATGTAGGTATATATTGCATAACCCAGCTCATATGTAAAACCCTGCTTCATCTATATAAACCATTTTCATATAAATATACTATAAATAAATGTACTTTTTTAGTAGTAGGTGCCATTGGGTAATCCTAAATAGGAAACTGCCATTTTAAGTACTAAGCTCTGCCCCCTGGAATCATAGGAGTCACAGTGCACACAAACAAGCCAAGGCACACACACATGCTAGGCCCCATCAGCCAATGAATGGACAGAGTTCTGCCTTTTGCTCCCACACTACTTCCTGTTACAGTTAGAGCTGCATCACTTCCTGTCAGCTGATCTCTGAGGGAGCACACAGCCCATCACTAAATGGCGGCTCAAGGGAAAGGATGTAAAAGGGCAATATTTACTGATATATATATTCCAGTTTGGGGAGATTCTTCAATAGGCCACTTAACATAATATAAATTATCTGTTGATTACCTATTCATTCTGGGGGGATAGTTTCCCTTTAGTATACTCAATGCTTTTGAGTTGTATCTCCTGGTATTTATTATAAAGGGACTGTAACACAATAGGATGACTATGGGAGGGGATAAGGAAGAAAGCCTAGGTGAGACTCAAACTTTGCTATAGTGTATAAGGGAATTATTATAGATTCATACAAAATTGTGTAGTAGGAATGCTCTGGGCAGGCAATACGATATTCCCCTCTGTCTGATAAATAATATAACAAGACGGGCGCTCAATATAAACGGGAATATTTACGCTACTGTTTTGCTCGGTAACAGGAGGGGAATGTGTGGGTGTCGGTAGCCAGAACCCCACTTCTAAAGCTTCACACTTTGATGTTTGGGATTGTTCTGAGGGATTGCGGATTTACAGATGCGCTGCCATATATTCCACAAAGGAACACTCAGCTGGGGAGCTGTAATCCCATAATAACCACACAGCTGGCAGGGTTTTGGAAGGGTTTTTTTTTAGTAGATAACATTCATGAAGTTAAAGGTATTATTTCTTATTTTAAGTAGGGATTATACATCATTCCTTTCAGCCCCTGCCCCAGTGAGCTTACAATCTAAGGTCCCTATCCCATTCCCATCAGTCCCTGCCCCAGTGAGCTTACAATCTAAGGTCCCTATCACATTCCCATCAGTCCCTGCCCCAGTGAGCTTACAATCTAAGGTCCCTATCCCATTCCCATCAGCCCCTGCCCCAGTGAGCTTACAATCTAAGGCCCCTATCCCATTCCCATCAGTCCCTGCCCCAGTGAGCTTACAATCTAAGGTCCTTATCCCATTCCCATCAGTCCCTGCCCCAGTGAGCTTACAATCTAAGGTCCCTATCACATTCCCATCAGTCCCTGCCCCAGTGAGCTTACAATCTAAGGCCCCTATCCCATTCCCATCAGTCCCTGCCCCAGTGAGCTTACAATCTAAGGTCCTTATCCCATTCCCATCAGTCCCTGCCCCAGTGGAGCTTACAGTATAAGGTCCCTATCACATTCCCATCAGCCCCTGCCCCAGTGAGCTTACAATCTAAGGTCCCTATCCCATTCCCATCAGTCCCTGCCCCAGTGAGCTTACAATCTGAGGTCCCTATCACATTCCCATCAGCCCCTGCCCCAGTGAGCTTACAATCTAAGGTCCCTATCCCATTCCCATCAGTCCCTGCCCCAGTGAGCTTACAATCTGAGGTCCCTATCCCATTCCCATCAGTCCCTGCCCCAGTGAGCTTACAATCTAAGGTCCCTATCCCATTCCCATCAGTCCCTGCCCCAGTGAGCTTACAATCTGAGGTCCCTATCTCATTCCCATCAGTCCCATCCCCAGTGAGCTTACAATCTAAGGTCCCTATCACCTTCCCATCAATCCCTGCCCCAGTGGAGCTTACAGTATAAGGTCCCTATCACATTCCCATCAGCCCCTGCCCCAGTGAGCTTACAATCTAAGGTCCCTATCACCTTCCCATCAGTCCCTGCCCCAGTGAGCTTACAGTATAAGGTCCCTATCACATTCCCATCAGCCCCTGACCCAGTGAGCTTACAATCTAAGGTCCCTATCACCTTCCCATCAGTCCCTGACCCAGTGAGCTTACAATCTAAGGTCCCTATCACATTCCCACCAGCCCCTGCCCCAGTGAGCTTACAATCTAAGGTCCCTATCACATTCCCACCAGCCCCTGCCCCAGTGAGCTTACAATCTAAGGTCCCTATCACCTTCCCATCAGTCCCTGACCCAGTGAGCTTACAATCTAAGGTCCCTATCACATTCCCACCAGCCCCTGCCCCAGTGAGATTACAATCAAAGGTGCCTATCACATTAACACTAGGGGCAGTTTCATCAGAACCAATGAACCTGCTCATATGCATTGGAGAGTGGGAAGAAGCCAGACGGTAAGATGCAGTAGAGCGGATTTATTGCGAGGGACAAACCTCCCAGAAATGCCCTGCCATTACATAATATAAGGATCTCCACAGGTAAAACATATTACTTGCGTTAATTGCACTTAATTGCTTTATTCCACAATTAAGCTGGATGGCTGTGAGTAATAAGTTTTACTTGTGATCCTAATGTTATGCAATGACTACACATTTCCCGGAGGTTTGATAACCGCGGTTGAGGCAAATTTTACCCTGTGCCAGGGGCCTAAGAGTCCATGGCTGGCATGATCCGGTGATTCTAAGCGAATTAGCCGATGCCCAGAGCTCCAATCTCAGCTTTTCTCATAGTGGGTTTGAAGGTATTTTATGTTGCATGTACGGTTGGGCGATATCAGGCTAATCCGATCATTTGGCCTTAGGGCCAAACAATCAAATTAAAACCATGGGTTAGGCGCCGACGGTTTGGGGACCGCATCAATGAACCCACGCGGTCCCCCATCTGACGGAAAAAACCAAACCTGCCTGATTGAGAGCTGCCCGATTTCCGGCCTGATGTTGGTCGGGGTGGCCCATCAGTGGTGCCCATAAACGGGCAGATACGCTGATGAATCAGTCTAAAGGGCTGATATCGGCAGCTGAAATCAGCCCGTGTATGGGCACCCTTAGGCTTCAGTATGGGGGGGGCAACTACTGGTGGGTGGGGGGGCAGATTAAGCCCCGCACTTGCTGCATCTGACAAAGCTTTGTGGGTCCTTGTTCTACTAAGTCCCAGCCTGTGCCATATTTATGCCCCTTGGATCCTTGTTATTGTTAATGAATGATCCAAGGAAGCAAAATTTGCCCTGACGGTGCAAGTTTCAGTTATAAAGGGGGGTAACTGGGTTGCATTTCCTAACCAAATACTTCCCTACAATAAGTGCTGTTTGTTACTTTCATTAACACCGCCTTCAACCAAAGTCCGGTTATTATGCTGAACAGATGCCCTATTCCTAGCAACTTTGCAATTGCTTTTCATTATTTATTATTTGTAGTATTTAAATTATTTGCCTTTCTTTTCTGCCTCTTTCCTGCTGGGGGTCACTGACCCTGACAGCCAGAAACCATTGCTCTGTGAGGCTCCAGTTTTACTGTTATTGTTACTTTTTATTCCTTATCTTTCTATTCAGCCCCTACCCTATTCATATTCCCATCTCTTATCCAAACCACTGCCTGGTTGCTAGGGTAAATAAGACATTGCTTGTTATTATTACAGTGAATGTGGCGTTGGTAGGAGAGCTGGATTCGGCCCTAGGAACCAAAGGACATATTAATGGCTCTTACCCTCAGCAACAATCTCTCTAATTCATGGGTCCATTGTTAATGTTGGAGCTGGAAGCCTGATTTACACTGAGATGCCCGTTACTGAACCAATGTACATAATATAACGGGCACCTCGCGAGCAGGCGTTGGCACAGTCGTGTTTAACCTTCCGAGTGCCCGCGGGGTTAATTCTCAGTGCTCAGCTGTCTCGCGGCGCCCCTCACACTGTGCCGGGGCTTTTGTTGGAAACCGCACCATAGAAACTGGGCTGGGTGCCATGCACCTGAGTCTCATTGGAGCTAATTAGCTTAACCAGCCTTCATTTGTATATGGGGCTGGCACGGGGCAGCGGAGCAGGAAGGACCGGGGGGGCATCAGTCGAAACGTACTGGAAGGGGCTTCTCCATTCATCCCTGGGTTCTGCTGCCTTTCTTCTCTCTTAATTAACAGAGCCATAATTTGATTTCTATTAAATACCTTGTGTTTTAGAGAACATTTCATTTAAAGGCAAATTAATACTAAGCCTTCGACTAATTGCCATGCAGGGATCAGGGGGGCATATTCTTCTTAGTACAGAAATGAACTCCCCTGTCAGTGCCCAATGCCCAGTGTTCCTGCTGCTGATGTGCCAGTATCCCCTTGCACAGCAGTGCCTCCTTACTTTATGGCAGGAGTTCTAGACGTTCTCTTGGAATAAGATTCTCTCTTTTGTTTTGTGATTGATGTTTTTGTCTTAGGGAGTGAATAAAGGTGACCACAGGCAGAGCAATGTGCAGGTACTTTCAATCCTTAATATATTTTTAAAGCGACCTGTGTTAAATATTGCTAAATAAGCGAAAATGAAACTCGCTGCCAAAATCCTTGGACAGTGGCATTGCTGTAAAGACATCTTTGAAACCAGCATTCTTATCATCCCCCTATAGATAAACTGCATTCCCTTTCCCGCACAGATTTCTTGACACGGAGCAACCTACGGAGCTGTTGAGTCGCCCGCGATAGATCTCTTCTATCAAAACGTTCCAAAAAGGCTTCCTAGGAGTTCAGTGGGCAACTTGGGGCAACTTGGGATTACCAAAGTGATGCAAAGGGCTTTCCACCGGTGACTTCTATTGTTGTTGGTGTAAAGCCTTTTTGGAGCAGTTTGTTGCCCGCGATAGTAGCGATCTATCCCAGGCGACTCAACAGCTCTGTGGTTTCTTACCCTAAGCCAGGTACTTGTCGCAGCTACAAAATAGACAATGCTGGTGATTGCCTCTACATGTGCTGTAGTAGAGACAGTTCTCGGTATTGTCTATAGCAGGGTACAGGGTATTTTCTGGTGTTCCGTAGCCGTGACAAGTAGCTCAGTGTTTCATAGCCCTAAAGCTGGGGGCCAGTGGCGTAACTATGTATACAGCAGACCCTGTGGTCACAGGGGGGCCTGGTCATGGTGTCTGCTGTACTGTAGTCCCCCATGCCTGGGCCCTCTTCTACCTTTAAATGTAGTGGTGCAGTTGGGGCCGGGAAGTGCAACGCGAGAGGGCCAGTAGAGGGAAAGGGGGGAGGAGGGACTGATTGGGGCCTGGCCCCCTCAGAAGATTTTTCTGCAGGGGGGCCAGGAGCAACCAAGTTACTCCGATGCTTATGGGCACCATTTGGCTTTTTTCAGCTGGCGGAGAAGTCCCTGAACCCAACTGTACAGCGTGCCAAATGCTTTAATGTAGCAGCGCAGTTGAGGCCGGAAAGCTCGGCGCGAGAGGGCCAGTAGAGGGAAAGGGGAGAGGAGGGACTGATTGGGGCCTGGCCCCCTCTGAAGATTTTTCTGCTGGGGGGTCAGGAGCAGCCAAGTTGCTCCAATACTTATGGGCACCACTTGGCATTGTTCAGCTGGCAGAGAAGTTCCTGAACCCAACTGTACAGCGTGCCGTATGCTTTAATGCAATGTTCCTGCCATCCGCTGTCTCACAGTGTTTCTGTTAAACAAATGGCAGCCGGCACGGGCAGGTTCTGGCGCTTGTCCGCCACATGTGCCTTAAGGTGGTCAGAATCAGACCATGGCAGCAGATTGCCAGTAAAAGGGGTATATTTATCATGCTGTGTAAAAAGTGGAGTGAAGCATTACTGGTGATGTTGCCCAGGGCAACCAATCAGCAATTAGATTTCAACAGTTAGAAAATCAAAGCAAAGCATCTGATTGGCTGCTATGAGCAACATTACCAGTGATGTTTTACTCCACTTTTTACACAGCATGATAAATATACCCCTTAGTGTGTTACAGAGAGGCTACAACTCCTATCAGGGAAGGAGAATGCTGGGGGGGGTTTGTTTTTGTAGCCGTCACCTAAATGCCCCACCCAATGTCGCTTCCCATGTTGGGATATATAATGGCACCTACTGAATGCATATGGGTGCGTACTGCCAGCTGGGGGGGGTTATGGTTTTGTCGATGGTCTCCAACTGTCACCTTAGCGCCAGAGTTGGCACCGACCCTGTCCCTAGGGGCTGAGACATTGGCGCAGATGTAGTTTCGGGCGCTACCGTCTCCTATTGATGCGCAAGTGGAATTATCAGCCGTTGCCATTCTCTTGGCTTCCCCCCCCAGGCATATTCTCAGAACTAATTGTTTTAACCCTGCGAGTTGCTGCCCGGGAAGCCACTATTAATGATCACAGCGGTGTCAGGCCTCGTTCTACACGGTGTCATTCATTGGCTGCGAGGCCCGGGCACAGCGCTCGGCGGTCTCTTGTGCAAATCGGCGCAACGTTCCACCGAAACATCTGCTTTTCCTTCATATTTATTCCTTATTCAGTGGCACCAGGGTCTTGTTTTAACTCTGCTTCAAGGGGACCTGTCACCCAGACAAAAAAGCTGTATAATAGAAGTCTTTTTAAAAGTAAATAGGAAACCCAAATTACTTTATTAATTAACACATCCATACCCATTATAAAGGCATTTAAAAATCCTAGCTGTCAATCATATATCGCCTGCCCCGCCTCTATGCCTTAGGCAGATGATTACTTTCACTTTCCATTCAGCACTTTCCTGATGTCACTGCATTTCTCACTTTTTCCCTCCATCTTTATCATCTAATTATGTAGCCAGTGCATGGGTATGGGCATCAGGCCCCCCATTCTATCAAATAAACAAGATTTTGGGGTGATACAAAGATTGCCTTACTAACAATGTCGACAAAAATGGTGCCTCCCTGCTTGCGGTGATTGTGTAATTCCAAGCCTGAAGGAAACAAGGTTTATATTATTTATATAGTGTAAGTGAAGTTTATTTTACCCAACTAACATAATAGTGGGCTTATTTCTTTGAGGCAACAGGTCCCCTTTAAAGAGGTTGCTTACCAGTAATTCTGAGACAATTTGCAATTGGTCTTCATTTTTTATTATTGGTACCTTTTTAGTTATTTCAGTTTAGAAGTTTGAAGTTTCAGCAGTTATTTGGTTGCTAGGGTTCAAGTTACCTTGGTAACCAGGGAGTGGTTTGGATCAGAGGTAAATGAATAGAAGAGGGACTGAACAGAAAAGAAAGTAACAATAAAACTGGAGCCTCACAGAGCAATAGGTTTTGGCTCAGGGGTCAGTGACCCCCATTTAAAAACTGCAAAGAAAAATAGGCCATTCTATAACATACTATAACATAGGAGAGACAAAGCAATTTATTTAATTGAAAGCGAGGCGCGTGAGGAGCCCCAGCCAATCCCTAGAAAGCCTCCTGCCCGGCCCTATGCGTGGGATTGTACAGGGATTTCTCCTAACCTACATCTGTCAGCGTGACGAGAGCCTCCACTGTTCTGGGCCATTTATAGAGCCCCGTGGAAGGAGATCCGGTTCTGAACAATATTTATAGCAGCAGAAACACCGGCGCCTTCAAAGTCACCGATTTAATGAATTCCGCGGGACAATATGCCTTTATATTATCTGGGAAACAGAAATTCCCATTATGAGCCTCACCCCCTACTCTGGGAATATTTCTGTATTCTATATATAAGTATTGTGGGGAAAAAAGGAGCTTTGGGGTAATTTTATCTGTTCGTATAATTATTTTTTATTTCTATAACTGCTGTGCGTCATCAGAAAATGTCCCACATTTCTTGGGAGTCACCCTCTTGGAATTGTCTCCGATACAGATGCAGATCTGTGGGCATTATCAAGGGCATTACCAGGACTGTATTTTTTATATACTGTAGGTGACCAATGGTACATGGCTATGGTGGCAGCTTTTCGAGGGTGGCCCTTGGGTGGCTATATATATATATACAGGTGTAGGACCCATTATCATTATCCAGAATGCTCGGGACCTGGGGTTTTCCGGATAAGGGGTCTTTCCGTAATTCAGATCTCCTACCTAAAGTCTGCTAAAAACATTAGTTAAACAGTAATTAAACCTAATAGGATTGTTCTGCCCCCAATAAGGGGTAATTATATCTTAGTTGGGATCAAGTACAGGTACTGTTTTATTATTACAGAGAAAAGGGAATCATTTAACCATTAAATAAACCCAATAGGGCTGTTCTGCCCCCAATAAGGGGTAATTATATCTTAGTTGGGATCAAGTACAGGTACTGTTTTATTATTACAGAGAAAGGGAATCATTTAACCATTAAATAAACCCAATAGGGCTGTTCTGCCCCCAATAAGGGGTAATTATATCTTAGTTGGGATCAAGTACAGGTACTGTTTTATTATTACAGAGAAAGGGAATCATTTAACCATGAAATAAACCCAATAGGGCTTTCCTGCCCTATATACAGTGGAGGAAATAATTATTTGACCCCTCACTGATTTTGTAAGTTTGTCCAATGACAAAGAAATGAAAAGTCTCAGAACAGTATCATTTCAATGGTAGGTTTAACAGTGGCAGATAGCACATCAAAAGGAAAATGGAAAAAATAACTTTAAATAAAAGATAGCAACTGATTTGCATTTCATTGAGTGAAATAAGTTTTTGAACCCTCTAACAAAAAAAGACTTAATACTTAGTGGAAAAACCCTTGTTTGCAAGCACAGAGGTCAAACGTTTCTTGTAATTGATGACCAAGTTTGCGCACATTTTAGGAGGAATGTTGGTCCCACTCCTCTTTGCAGATCATCTCTAAATCCCTAAGGTTTCTGTCTCTGTGCAACTCTGAGCTTGAGCTCCCTCCATAGGTTTTCTATTGGATTAAGGTCCGGAGACTGACTAGGCCACTCCATGACCTTAATGTGCTTCTCCTTGAGCCACTCCTTTGTTGCCTTTGCTGTATGTTTTGGGTCATTGTCGTGCTGGAACACCCATCCACCACCCATTTTCAGTTTCCTGGCAGAGGGAAGGAGGTTGTCGTTCAGGATTTCACGATACATGGCTCCGTCCATTTTCCCGTTAATGCGAATAAGTTGTCCTGTGCCCTTAGCAGAAAAACACCCCCAAAGCAAAATGTTTCCACCCCCATGCTTGACGGTGGGGACGGTGTTTTGGGGGTCATAGGCAGCATTTTTCTTCCTCCAAACACAGCGAGTTGAGTTAATGCCAAAGAGCTCTATTTTGGTCTCATCAGAGCACAGCACCTTCTCCCAGTCACTCACAGAATCATTCAGGTGTTCATTGGCAAACTTCAGGCCTGCACATGTGCCTTCTTGAGCAGGGGGACCTTGCGAGCCCTGCAGGATTTTAATCCATTGCGGTGTAATGTGTTTCCAATGGTTTTCTTGGTGACTGTGGTCCCTGCTAATTTGAGGTCATTAACTAACTCCTCCCGTGTAGTTCTAGGATGCTTTTTCACCTTTCTCAGAATCATTGACACCCCACGAGGTGAGATCTTGCATGGAGCCCCAGAGCGAGGTCGATTGATGGTCATTTTGTGCTCCTTCCATTTTCGAACAATCGCACCAACAGTTGTCACCTTCTCTCCCAGCTTCTTGCTAATGGTTTTGTAGCCCATTCCAGCCTTGTGCAGGTCTACAATTTTGTCTCTGACATCCTTGGACAGCTCTTTGGTCTTTCCCATGTTGGAGAGTTTGGAGTCTGCTTGATTGATTGATTCTGTGGACAGGTGTCTTTTATACAGGTGACTAGTTAAGACAGGTGTCCTTAATGAGGTTGACTAATTGAGTAGAAGTGTCTAACCACTCTGTGGGAGCCAGAACTCTTAGGCTGATGCCACACCAGGCGTAGGGCTGATTTTTTCGGCAAGCGGAAAAACGCTTGCCGAAAATTCAGCCCTACGCCTGCTACTTGTGCCTGCACCCGAATGAATGGGATACGCTCGGGTGCAGGCACATGTAGCCGATATACACATGAAAACGCGAGAGAATGCAAAGTCTCGCGTTTTCATGCGTATATCGGCTACATGTGCCTGCACCCGAGCGTATCCCATTCATTCGGGTGCAGGCACAAGTAGCAGGCGTAGGGCTGAATTTTCGGCAAGCGTTTTTCCGCTTGCCGAAAAAATCAGCCCTACGCCTGGTGTGGCATCAGCCTTAATGGTTGGTAGGGGTTCAAAAACTTATTTCACTCAATGAAATGCAAATCAGTTGCTATCTTTTATTTTAAGGTATTTTTTCGATTTTCCTTTTGATGTGCTATCTGCCACTGTTAAAATAAACCTACCATTGAAATGATACTGTTCTGAGACTTTTGATTTCTTTGTCATTGGACAAACTTACAAAATCAGTGAGGGGTCAAATAATTATTTCCTCCACTGTATATACAACCCGGATTCCAAAAAAGTTGGGACACTAAACAAATTGTGAATAAAAACTGAACGCAATGATGTGGAGGTGCCAACTTCTAATATTTTATTCAGAATAGAACATAAATCACGGAACAAAAGTTTAAACTGAGAAAATGTACCATTTTAAGGGAAAAATATGTTGATTCAGAATTTCATGGTGTCAACAAATCCCAAAAAAGTTGGGACAAGTAGGAATAAGAGGCTGGAAAAAGTAAATTTGAGCATAACGAAGAGCTGGAAGACCAAATAACACTAATTAGGTCAATTGGCAACATGATTGGGTATAAAAAGAGCTTCTCAGAGTGGCAGTGTCTCTCAGAAGCCAAGATGGGTAGAGGATCACCAATTCCCACAATGTTGCGCAGAAAGATAGTAGAGCAATATCAGAAAGGTGTTACCCAGCGAAAAGTTGCAAAGATTTTGCATCTATCATCATCAACTGTGCATAACATCATCCGAAGATTCAGAGAATCTGGAACAATCTCTGTGCGTAAGGGTCAAGGCCGTAAAACCATACTGGATGCCCGTGATCTCCGGGCCCTTAAACGACACTGCACCACAAACAGGAATGCTACTGTAAAGGAAATCACAGAATGGGCTCAGGAATACTTCCAGAAACCATTGTCAGTGAATCCACCGTGCCATCCGCCGTTGCCAGCTGAAACTATACAGTGCAAAGAAGAAGCCATTTCTAAGCAAGATCCACAAGCTCAGGCGTTTTCACTGGGCCAGGGATCATTTAAAATGGAGTGTGGCAAAATGGAAGACTGTTCTGTGGTCAGACGAGTCACGATTCGAAGTTCCTTTTGGAAATCTGGGACGCCATGTCATCCGGACCAAAAAGGACAAGGATAACCCAAGTTATCAACGCTCAGTTCAGAAGCCTGCATCTCTGATGGTATGGGATTGCATGAGTGCGTGTGGCATGGGCAGCTTGCATGTCTGGAAAGGCAGCATCAATGCAGAAAAATATATTCAGGTTCTAGAACAACATATGCTCCCATCCAGACATCATCTCTTTCAGGGAAGCCCCTGCATTTTTCAACAAGATAATGCCAGACCACATTCTGCATCAATCACAACATCATGGCTGCGTAGGAGAAGGATCCGGGTACTGAAATGGCCAGTCTGCAGTCCAGATCTTTCCCCTATAGAGAACATTTGGCGCATCATAAAGAGGAAGGTGCGACAAAGAAGGCCCAAGACGATTGAACAGTTAGAGGCCGGTATTAGACAAGAATGGGAGAGCATTCCTATTCCTAAACTTGAGAAACTGGTCTCCTCGGTGCCCAGACGTCTGTTGAGTGTTTTAAGAAGAAGGGGAGATGCCACACAGTGGTGAAAATGGCCTTGTCCCAACGTTTTTGGGATTTGTTGACACCATGAAATTCTGAATCAACATATTTTTCCCTTAAAATGTTACATTTTCTCAGTTTAAACTTTTGTTCCGTGATTTATGTTCTATTCTGAATAAAATATTAGAAGTTGGCACCTCCACATCATTGCATTCAGTTTTTAATCACAATTTGTTTAGTGTCCCAACTTTTTTGGAATCCGGGTTGTATATATATATAATGTCCAGAATGTGACAAAGGTGGGGGGGATTAGGTAGTTAGTTGGGGGGCAGGATTTAGGGTAACATCTTGCCCAGGGGGCCACGGTTCTCTAGTTATGCCATTGTGTTTGCCCCGTGCACATTGTTGCCCTGGGAGATGCACCTGCCCCTCTCACAATGGGCCATAAATAAATGCCCCGCTGGCAGTGTCTGTACATATGTCTGGCAAGGCCCTTCCTTGTGCGTCGTTCATGCTCGTTATCCGTGTGAAATTGCCAGTGTATTAGGAATATGGGCCATGAAATCAGAAATTGCTCATTTGCTCCGGCGCCTGAATTATTTCTCTTTCTCTTTGGATATTCCCTTTGGAAGGAAAGTCATGATTTCTATTGTATGTAACAAACAGAAGGCTACACTCCGGGGGGGCTCGTATGCACAGAGACAAGATAAAAGCACATAGTGCCATTAATTCATGATTCATGTGTGGTAGGAGAAAATAAGACTGGGCCGACTGAGAAATCACTGCACACACCGGCCTACACTGGGGCAAATGGGGCACAGAACCAATGAGATTGCACTTTGGAATGTATTCAATTCCGACTGATAATTGGGACAAATGGGAGTTGTTCCGTACTTCCTATAACTGATAATGTATTAGGGTAGATGGGAGTTGTTCCGTACTTCCTATAACTGATAATGTATTAGGGTAGATGGGAGTTGTTCCGTACTTCCTATAACTGATAATGTATTAGGGTAGATGGGAGTTGTTCCGTACTTCCTATAACTGATAATGTATTAGGGTAGATGGGAGTTGTTCCGTACTTCCTATAACTAATAATGTATTAGGGTAGATGGGAGTTGTTCCGTGCTTCCTATAACTGATAATGTATTAGGGTAGATGGGAGTTGTTCCGTACTTCCTATAACTGATAATGTATTAGGGTAGATGGGAGTTTGTTCCGTGCTTCCTATAACTGATAATGGGGTATTACGGGGTAGATGGGAGTTGTTCCGTACTTCCTATAACTGATAATGTATTAGGGTAGATGGGAGTTGTTCCGTACTTCCTATAACTGATAATGTATTAGGGTAGATGGGAGTTGTTCCGTACTTCCTATAACTGATAATGTATTAGGGTAGATGGGAGTTGTTCCCGTACTTCCTATAAACTGATAATGTATTAGGGTAGATGGGAGTTGTTCCGTACTCCTATAACTATAATGTATTAGGGTAGATGGGAGTTGTTCCGTACTTCCTATAACTGATAATGTATTAGGGGGTAGATGGGGGAGTTGTTCCGTACTTCCTATAACGATAATGTATTAGGTAGATGGAGTTGTTCCGTACTCCATAACTGATAATGTATTAGGGTAGATGGGAGTTGTTCCGTACTTCCTATAACTGATAATGTATTAGGGTAGATGGGAGTTGTTCCGTACTTCTTATAACTGATAATGTATTAGGGTAGATGGGAGTTGTTCCGTACTTCCTATAACTGATAATATATAAGGGTAGATGGGAGTTGTTGCGTATTTTCCCTTATTCTCGGTGCAGAGGAGAAGAGCAGGGAACAAAGGATGGAGTTTCCCTTTCCCAGGGAGCTACTCCCGGCGGCTCTCGCTGCTCTCGTTGTAGTTGCACATGTAGGTCACACTTCCCCCAGTTGGACAGTCTCTGCGGTTACTGGAATTATTATTTTCTTCCAGAGAAAGATCGATGGACATGACTCGGGGTGCGGCTCTGTTAGTTGTAGGAACAGAATCCCCTCGGCCCAGTAAGGGAACCATTTGTTTCAACAAATCCATGAAGGTCCTTGGGCCCAAACCCGCTCCCGTGCTTACACATAGGCGCCAATGGCACATCCAGGGTCCATTCAGCAACTTGTACCCATAGGGGCCCCACACTGGCATCCAGTCAAAACAGAAATTGTACTTTGCGCTTCAAAAATGTTCAAAAATGGCCTCTGTGATTTCTGTAGGTTACAGCTCAGGGACTGGTACTGGGGCTGTTTTTTCCAAAAACTATTTATTTTATTAATGACACTGTTATTAGACCATTTCTACATTTCTGGGTTATGTAGTTATTTGTCGCTGAGAGTGCAAGCAACACAGGATATGGGAGGAGCTTATTATTCTGAATGGCACATAGACCCTCCCCTTTCTCTTCAAGCCAGGCTGACAAATATGAGCACCTCAGCCCCTCCCATCCACCTGTTTGAAGCCACCCACTGCCAGGTCTGATCCTCCACAGTCAGGGAGATTACAGTTCTACTAGACCTGATCCTACTTCCCCACGCCCACTTTTTGCCCCTCCCACCAGTCTCCGCTATCCCAAGAGGATGTTGTAGGAACTTCGCCATTTTCAGTACTAAAATTGCACCCCCTCCCTCTTAAAGTTGTGCAATAGGCGCCTGCCTACCTTACTTACCCCCAGTTCTGGCCCTGCATACACTTAGGGGCATATTTATTAACTTTGGAGACGATCATCACCGGTGATGTTGCCCATAGCAACCAATCAGATTTTTGCTTTCCAACTTGTAGGTGACCGTTGAAATCTAAAGGCTGATTGGTTGCTATGGGCTTGTATCCAATGTAATAAATAGACTTCAGACTTCAGTGTGTAAAACCCAAAACATACAGGTACTGCTTTCAATTTTTATGGGAATCTACATTGGAAAATGTATTCCAAAATTAAGTTTTGGGTTAATATTCCCTTTATAACGCACCACATTGCTGGCAGCAGCCCTCCCTATCGGCAGTTGGTGCCCCTTTAAGAGGGGGCGTCGCCCACATTTTTTGTGAATACAAACTCCGCAGAATGGAGGAAGATTACTGTCTCCCAACCCTGTGTTTATTCCTCCCACCCAATTTTAGTCACCGCCGTTGCTAAAGGGCAAGCGTAACTGGATTTTTTAGAAGTTTAAAATAAAGGGAAAGTGGGCGCGTTTCTAATAAGCCATTAAATTATCTTGAATTAAATAAGTCGCTGGGCTTTTAAGGCAATTATGTTGGGAACGGTGCCGGTTTATCTTCCAAGGTCGGCGGTGGCTTTCAGAACTTCGCCTTTATTCCGTCCCTCTTGCCCCTTTTTTACAACAATCACTTAGTGGCGGTGACAGGCCGCGGCGCGGATTCCTTTTATTGGAACACAAAGGGAATGAAAGCTTCCTCTGTGCCGGAGTCCAGAAATGATTAGTGGAATTAGCCGCAATCGGGAGGGGGGACATTCATGCACGGGCAGTGGGGAAGCTGTTAGAGAGGGACCGCACTGGGGATTAACCAACCTGTTGGCACGGAGATACTCACACTACTGAAATGTAGCTTTCCGCCACAGAGAAGCCTAAAATGTATAATAAACCAATTTAATCTCATAAGCTCAGGGGAGCTGACAGCTGGCTGGATATATCAATGGTAAATACAGTCTATAGCAGCACCAAACCAACACACCTGTAACTGTATGGGCGAAGACACACAGAGCTACTAGTAGCAGCTACTTGTCACGGCAACTAAACGCCAGGAAATCCCCTGCCATAGACAATACTGAGAATTGCCTCTGCTAAACACACGTAGAGACAATTATCAGTAAATGATCAGCATTGTCTGTTTCTGTAGATGTGACAAGTAGCTGCTACTAGTAGCTCTGTGTGTCTTCAGCCTATAACCCTTGCCCCCAAACAATGGTAAATCACTACAAAAATATATCCCATAAACAGCTCATATGTAAAACCCTGCTTCATCTAAATAAACCATTTTCATATAAATATACTTATTTAGCAGTATGTGCCATTGGGTAATCCTAAATAGGAAACTGCCATTTTAAGTACTAAGGACCGCCCCCTGTGATCATAGGAGTCACAGTGCACACAAACAAGCCAAGGCACACATACATGCTAGGCCCCATCAGCCAATGAATGGGCAGAGTTCTGCCTTTTGCTCCCATACTACTTCCTACTAAAAGGGCAATTTTTACTTATATATATATTTTTTTTATAGTCTTTGACTTATTTGCTGTCCTTTTCTGACTCCAGCTTTCGAATGGGGGTCAGTAAACCTAGCAGACTCTGCTACACACTGATTGCTATTTTTACTTATTTCTTTCTATTTAGGCCCTCTCCTATTCATATTCCAGTCTCTCTTTGAAACCACTGCCCGGTTGCTAGGTTAAACTGGGCCCTAGCAACCAGATAGTTGTTAAAATCCCAAACTGGAGAGCTGCTGAACAAAAAGCAAAATAAGTCATTAACCGCGAATAATTAACAATGAGAACCAATTGCAGATAGTCTCGGAACAACCCTTTGAAGATATCCGTTAAGGGGTCTGTGACTGTGGGGACTGGGAGTCTTTTATCCACTTCTTTTCTTAAAGCAGCAGGAACCACACAAACTCACCGCCTCCCATTAATTGACTTCCTAAGACTCCCAGAATGCTCAGCGGGAGGTTAACAGCCTCTGTTCAGCCGAGCAGTCGTACAGAGAGGCCTCGGTGTGACAGAAGAAGCAGTTAAGGAAATTGGCTCATTGGGAAACATGTTGGTAGTTGCCTTCCCTCTGTTGCGCAGCCGTTATACCCACTCAGTAATCACCGCGGGGTCACCCCTCAGTGCCTGTTATTGCCTTTCTATCTGTGTGTTTAATGAAACAGATGGTAATGGGGAAAAAATATCTGACACTGTTAAAGGGGCACTGCCTCCTTGTGATTATTTGCTACATAAATAATATAGTATATAGTACAGGAAATGCTACAAATACTGTGAATTTGGTTTGATTTGCTTCAGTCGGCATTCCTTATCTCTCATAGGGGGAAGACACACAGAGCTACTAGTAGCAGCTACTTGTCACGGCTACTAAAACAGCCAATGCTGATCATTTACTGATAACTGTCTCTACATGTGTTTAGCAGGGGCACTTCTCAGTATTGTCTATGGCAGGGGATTTTCTAGGGATGCACCAAACCCAGTTTTTCGGGTTCAGGTAACCCCTGAATCCATTGTAAGGGATTCGGCCGAACACCAAATCCTAATTAGCAAATGCTATTTAGGATTTGTAAGGGTTAAACGTTGCCACGTGCAGACATTTAACCCTTCCAAATAATTAGGATTCGGTTCAGCCAAATCTGAACCCTGACGAAAAAGGCCAAATCCTGGCTGAATACCAAACCGAATCCTGGATTCGGTGTTTCCCTAGTATATTCTGGGGTTTAGGGTAAGAACCCATAGAGCGGCTGAGTCACCCACGATAGATCTCTGTTGTTGTGGCCAACTAACCGCTCCGAAATGGCTTGCCACCGGTCGCCATTCAAGCATCACTTTGGTAATCCCAGGCCACGCAAAGTTTCCTCCTGCAGGCAAATTTCCGCAACTTCGGAAAATGAAGCGATGAGAAGTGCTTTCCACCGGTGACTTCTGTTGTTGCAAAGCCATTCCGCAGTGGTTAGTTGCCCACAATAACAGAGTTATAATCTGTTGCGGGTGATTGAAACGCTCGGTTGGTCCTTACCCTTAGTAGCAGTGACAAATAGCTGCAACTAAGTAGCTCCGTGTGTCTTCGCCCTTAGGGACAGATTTATCAAAGTTTAGAGAAAACTCACCCACTTTTTATTTACTCCTTTTAGAAGTGTATTTATCAAATTGTGAACTCTGTTGGGGAGATTTATCAATGTTCGAGCCTGATATGTTCTTTTTTCATGAGTTTTTTTGCGTTCAAAACTCAAATTCGAATTTTGGTTCAAAATCTCGAAATTCTTTCATTTATGTAGCGCCAATAACCCGCAAGAAATATTTTCAATGCTAGACATTGGAGTTTTAAAGTTTTTAAATAAAATCGAAAAAGAAAACGTAATTGTGCAAGTTTGTTACAGTAATAAATAAGGGAGTGTTCGAGATGCGCGTTTATTTGATTTAGAAAAAAACAAACTCGAATTCATGAATTCGAAAATTAATAAATGATTTCACCCATAAATAAATACAGTTCTAAAAATCCCATAGGAATGATTAGTGAGTGGGTGGAAATTTTCTGCAGTGAGGTCAAATCTGTCACTTTGATAAATCTGCCCTAGAACAATTATCACCCAAGAAAAATAAATAAATGACCTGAAACCGGTCCTTTCCATTGAGTCACGCACTTTATTATAGAGCCTACATATGACATAGGAAAGAGCCATTACTCGTTACTTCTCTGCTTGCTGATAGGGCCGCCCTTTGGTTATACAACACCAATCACCATGCGAGTGTCACTTGACATCAGCGGAACATTTGGCCCAAATCCTGCCACTACCGCCACTAAGGACTGATTCAGGCCAGTTACAAAGTTTGGGAACTTCAGCTCTAGGCCATGGTGCAATATGGATGAGGAACATCTAAACGTACATAAATACTGTACATAACTAATACATAGCAGAAGGAAAAACTCATATTATTATTAACTCATATTGTTTCTCTTTTTTGCCCCTATAGCTATGACCTACGGAATCAAGGTGACAATGCCCGAACACAAGAAGGTGGTGATGCTCTTCCAGTCAGTGTTGATGCGTTGCCAGTATGCCACGTCTTCTACTCAGCCCGTCGTCGTCCAGTGGAGATATAAATCCTTCTGCCTGGATCGTATGGAGGAGGCTCTGGGCATCGGTAAAGTCCCGGGCAAGGGAGCCACGGGCAATCAGTACCTGGACTGTGCAGATGGCAGTAGGACAGTTCGGACTGTGGCCTCCAAGCAGGGATCTACGGTGACGTTGGGGGACTTCTACAAAGGAAAAGATATCACCATTGTGAATGGTAAATAGGCTTGTGTGTTGGAGATAGATTCAGTGCATTGGAGTGCAGAGGGGGCAACCATACTGGCCTCTACTATAGCTTGGGACCCAAATGCAGTATTTAGTCCTAATTATTAAATAATGGGGCCACAAAAATCTGTCTGCTGGTAAGGAGCCCAAGAGGGCCAACTGGACTACTGTTTTTTTAACCATAGAGGCCAACTGGACTTCTAATACTACTGGAAATACTACTGCAAGAACCAATAGCAGCACTGCATTTGCCTTTTATGCCCGCAATGGCCTAGCCATATTTGCTTCTAACAAAGTTATCCACTAGCGTTTTATTTTATTTGGCTGCTCATTTACAAACTCAGTTCTCTTTGCTGTAACCTAAAGCAACCAAGCAAAACTCAGCATTGAGTATAAATTGGCAGGAAAAACTGAATGGTTGCTAGGGGCGACTGTGAGACGGCTATTAAGCACCTCTCCTTGCGAAAACTGCACCTCAACTGTATTCATGACTCTATGAAAGCTACAGTATGTCACAAATACAGTCAGGGCTGATAAGGGTCTGGTCATGGTCACAATACTGTACAGTCCATGCACCCACCCTCCAGTCCATGCATCCACCCTCCAATCCATGCACCCACGCTCCAATCCATGCACCCACCCTCCAGTCCATGCATCCACCCTCCAGTCCATGCATCCACCCTCCAATCCATGCACCCACCCTCCAGTCCATGCATCCACCCTCCAATCCATGCATCCACCCTCCAATCCATGCACCCACCCTCCAGTCCATGCACCCACCCTCCAGTCCATTCACCCACCCTCCAGTCCATGCACCCACGCTCCAGTCCATGCACCCACCCTCCAGTCCATGCACCCACCCTCCAGTCCATGCACCCACGCTCCAATCCATGCACCCACCCTCCAGTCCATGCACCCACCCTTCAGTCCATGCATCCACCCTCCAGTCCAAGCACACACCCTCCAGTCCAAGCACCCACCCTCCAGTCCAAGCACCCACCCTCCAGTCTGTGCACCCACCCTCCAATCCGTGCACCCACCCTCCAATCCGTGCACCTACCCTCCAGTCTGTGCACCCACCCTCCAGTCTGTGCACCCACCCTCCAGTCCGTGCACCCACCCTCCAGTCCGTGCACCCACCCTCCAGTCCGTGCACCCACCCTCCAGTCCGTGCACCCACCCTCCAGTCCGTGCACCCACCCTCCAGTCCGTGCACCCACCCTCCAGTCCGTGCACCCACCCTCCAGTCCGTGCACCCACCCTCCAGTCCGTGCACCCACCCTCCAATCCATGCACCCACCCTCCAGTCCGTGCATCCACCCTCCAATCCATGCACCCACCCTCCAGTCCATGCATCCACCCTCCAGTCCATGCATCCACCCTCCAGTCCAAGCACCCACCCTCCAGTCCAAGCACCCACCCTCCAGTCCAAGCACCCACCCTCCAATCCGTGCACCCACCCTCCAGTCCGTGCACCCACCCTCCAGTCCGTGCACCCACCCTCCAGTCCGTGCACCCACCCTCCAGTCCGTGCACCCACCCTCCAGTCCGTGCACCCACCCTCCAGTCCGTGCACCCACCCTCCAGTCCGTGCACCCACCCTCCGGTCCGTGCACCCACCCTCCAGTCCGTACACCCACCCTCCAGTCCGTGCACCCACCCTCCAGTCTATCTGCATATCGGCAAAAAAGCCACTCGTTTGGCAATCTCACCAAACTAGCAAATCTTATAATGTTTGGCCGCCTTTAGATGAGGAGGAGATGAAGATCTTGGCAGAGAAGGGGAACAATGCCTCCTGTAACATAATACCTCCTGAAATATAATAAGTTTAATTACCCAATAGAAAGGGAAATGATATAAAAGTAGTTAGTGTGCCGTTAAACATTTTGTCACTCCGTGCCTTCCCTCCCACCCAACATATGTCTCGCTCCCACTCTCTCCAGATTTATAACCAAGTTATGGGAACACCGGCTGAATGCCGAGTAGCACATCGGTGCAATAAGGGACAGATATTCACGTTGCACTGCAGAGCGCTGCTTGGCATTGTACTGTGCTTCTTGAGAGTTTGGGAAACATTTTCTATATTTTTATATGAATGTGACCTAAAACATCTTCTTGATTTTCAAGCAAGTCCTAAAAGTAGATAAAGAAAACCCAGTTATACAAAAATGATTATATTTGGTCACAAATATGGATTAAGGTCAAGACTTTGACTTGGCCATTCCAGAACATTCACTTTATATTTCTTTAAACACTCTTTGGTAGAAAGAATGGGTTAAAGGTGGGGGTTTGACCTTTAAAAATGTATCCCATATTCCCAGTATGTTTTATGTATTATGACCTATTTCCCCCCCCCCCCAAACAATGTAAATCATTTTCATAAAAATATACTTTTTAGTAGTATGTGTCATTGGGTAATCCTAAATAGGAAACTGCCATTTTAAGTACTAAGGGCCGCCCCCTGGGATCATAGGAGTCACAGTGCACACAAACAAGCCAAGGCACACATACATGCTAGGCCCCATCAGCCAATGAATGGGCAGAGTTCTGCCTTTTGCTCCCACACTACTTCCTGTTACAGTTAGAGCTGCATCACTTCCTGTCAGCTGATCTCTGAGGGAGCACACAGCCCATCACTAAATGGCGGCTCAAGGGAAAGGATGTAAAAGGGCAATATTTACTGATATATTCCAGTTTGGGGAGATTCTTTAATAGGCCACTTAACATAATATAAACTGTCTGTTGGTTACGTATTCATTCTGGGGGGTTAGTTTTCCTTTAATTCCATCCAGTAAAATGAGAGTTGATGCCATTGTTATTTGTAGGGCAGATTGCAACCCCCTACTGTGGGTAGAGATAGAGCAGGAGGCAGAGCACTGATTATTGGGACTAAAGCTGCCCATACACATTTTAATCTTCTGATGAACATTCAGCTATCGGTCGTACGTTTAAATGCAATGATCTAAAACTCACATTCAGCCTCAAATTATAGGATAAAGCCCTAAAAGTATCCAATGGGAGGAGGTTCTGAACATGAAATAGTTACAGGTACCAAAGTGACCCCCATTGTAGGTCCCCCAAGGGTATCGGCAGATACACAGATACATGCGCAGGTTTTACCCTTATCTCACTGAAATATTCTAACCTGTCCCATTGACTAAATGACCAATCACCGTGATACAAATAATTCTTTAATAATTTGGGACAATAATTCTGAGCCAAAATATGTTTGCAGGCTTAAGTGGAGTCCAAACTGTCACTTTAATAGTTGAGCTGCTTTTATCTCCTACAGTTACACACCATGCTCGGCACTGTGCAGCAATAGGAAGGGCTTGGGAATGTAAGGTTCATCTCATAAGTGTTACGGTGCCCATACACTGTGAGATCTGTTCATTTGGTGAGGCACCAAGTGAGTGGATCTTCTCCCAGTATGCCCACCTACGGGTAGGCAATATCGGGCTAATTCAAGTTAATAGGTGCTGTTGCTGTCAACACGCCAATGGGGTCCCCAGTCCGACAGAAAAATCAAACCTCCCTGATTGAGATCTGGACAATTTCAGGCCAGATGTCGGTCGGGAGGCCCGTCAGGGAGGCCCATACACGGGCAGATACGCTGCAAAATCTGTCTGAAGAACAGATATCGGCAGCTGAAATTGGCCCATGTATGGCTTCCTTTAGTTAGAAAGAGATTGCACATCAAACGCCATGGGTTCCACATGAAATTCCTTCGACTGAAATATCCAAGCAAGTTCCTGCATCCAAAAAAATGAAAAATTTGGAACTAACATGAGAACTAACGGTCTCATTCTGCAGCAGCCAGCACTATACAAGGTCTTTTCTTATAAGCAGCAGTTCTTTTAGTGCCTATATACTAATCCCTACACATACTACATGAGCGAGAATGTTCCATCTTGTCTATTGCCACCACTTACAGAAACTGAGTAGCTGCCATCTATAAGCAATATCCAACCCCCCACTTATGCTGTGAGGATTTACAGCTTCTTTATTGTCTCATCAAAAAGTTCTGGTTTATAGTAGTAATAGTAGTTAGGCTGGGACCATGGATTTGGCCGAAACTGAATCTTTCAAAAAAAGCCTGGATTCGGCCCGAATCCGGGATTCGATGCATCACTAATAGTAGTGGGAGACATTAAAGGCAATCTAATCCCTTTACTTTTATAATCTATATTTATTGACTATACTTAACCCTAGGGCCCTATAGCAGCTCTGAAAGACAGTAGTGTAAAACTGCAAATATCTTAAAATAGAAAATTAGGAAGTTCCCATTGGCTATGCCGCACATCTCTCCCTTACATCCCATTTGTGCTTGGGTTTCAGATGCTGATCTCCAGTTTGGAAACATGCAGTGGGGAGACAGCGGCCTCTATTACTGTCTTGTGGTTACTTCTGATGACTTGGAAGGCAAAAATGAGGACCGAGTGGAAATTCTAGTATTGGGTAAGTATTCGCTTTTCCACCTTGTTCCTTTAACCCATAGTATGTATGGATGATACACCAAAGGGCTCATTTATGACTCCAACTTGCAGCGCAGTAGTAAAGTGTGCCTGAGTCTGAGCTTTCAGAAGGAGCCAGCGCTACACATTAGAACTGCTTTCAGCTAACCTATTGTTTCTCCTACTCCCATGTAACTGGAGGAGTCCCAAGCCGGACTTGGATTTCTTACTATTGAGTGCTATTCTGATACCTACTGGGAGCTGCTATCTTGCTCCCTTCCCATTGTTCTGCTGATCGGCTGCTGGGGGTGGGGGGGGGGATATCACTCCCAACTTGCAGCGCAGCAGTAAAGTGTGAGTGAAGTTTATCAGAGCACAGGTCACATGGCTGTGGCACCCTGGGAAATGAAGAATATGGTTAGCCCCATGGAAAAAACAGATTACAATGCAGGATCTGCTGGAGAAGCTCTATTAACTAATGGGTTTTGAAAGAAACAAGTTTTCCCATGTCAGTATTGCTTTAAGAACCAACTCAACCTCCTCCCCACGGTGACATTAGAGATGGGTGGGTCAGTACATGGCACTTACGCACAGTAGTCCTGGATTTAACACCTACCTTGAATAGGTGTCACATCCCTCAGCGTTCGTTACACATGTCACTGACTTGCTAATGCCATGTCTGCCGGTGAGAACATCAGCACGCCATAGTGACGCCATTCGCACTAAATGGTGGTGCAGCTTGCGTGTGATTCGCTAATTACAGGAGCTAATTATTGTCCAGCACCTGCTTTATTGCAGAAACCCTCTATCACTGAGAGTAATGGCTGCATTGTGTATCTACAAAAAAAAGCAATCTGCATGCTTTTTTAAAAATGAGCCCATAAATGTAATATAATATACATACAGGTATGGGATCCCTTATTCGAAACCCATTATCCAGAATGCTCTGAATTACGGAAAGCCCGTCTCCCATAGACTCCATTTTAATCAAATAATTCAGAATTTTACCACTGATTTCCTTTTTCTCTGTAGTAATAAAACAGTACCTGTACTTGATCCCAACTAAGATATAATTACCCCTTATTGGGGCAGAACAGCCCTATTGGGTTTATTTAATGGTTAAATGATTCCCTTTTCTCTGTAATAATAAAACAGTACCTGTACTTGATCCCAACTAAGATATAATTACCCCTTATTGGGGGCAGAACAGCCCTATTGGGTTTATTTAATGGTTAAATTATTCCCTTTTCTCTGTAATAATAAAACAGTACCTGTACTTGATCCCACTAAGATATAATTACCCTTATTGGGGCAGAACAGCCCTATTGGGTTTATTTAATGGTTAAATGATTCCCTTTTCTCTGTAATAATAAAACAGTACCTGTACTTGATCCCAACTAAGATATAATTACCCCTTATTGGGGGCAGAACAGCCCTATTGGGTTTATTTAATGGTTAAATGATTCCCTTTTCTCTGTAATAATAAAACAGTACCTGTACTTGATCCCAACTAAGATATAATTACCCTTATTGGGGCAGAACAGCCCTATTGGGTTTATTTAATGGTTAAATGATTCCCTTTTCTCTGTAATAATAAAACAGTACCTGTACTTGATCCCAACTAAGATATAATTACCCCTTATTGGGGGCAGAACAGCCCTATTGGGTTTATTTAATGGTTAAATGATTCCCTTTTCTCTGTAATAATAAAACAGTACCTGTACTTGATCCCAACTAAGATATAATTACCCCTTATTGGGGGCAGAACAGCCCTATTGGGTTTATTTAATGGTTAAATGATTCCCTTTTCTCTGTAATAATAAAACAGTACCTGTACTTGATCCCAACTAAGATATATAATAAGATATAATTACCCCTTATTGGATGCAAAACAATCCTATCGGGTTTAATTAATGTTTTATTGATTTTTTAGTAGACTTAAGTTATGGGGATCCAAATTACTGAAAGACCCCTTATCCGGAATACCCTTGGTCCCGAGCATTCTGGATAACGGGTGCTATACCTGTATGTATATATATATATATATGGCCTCCTGTCTTGCTTTGTATTTGTGATTATAGAAATAAAGGACCGTAGGGAAGATCATAGGGAGGCAGGGGTCGCAGTAAAGCTATAAATACATGGCAGGCAAACAAGATCTAAAGAAAAACTCGGGGTAATAGATTATTTATTGCGCCTTTTACTGCGTAACCTTCATAATGTAAAGCCTAAGTAGCCATTTACTGCACATACGGTGCCTGCAATAACTGCGTAGATGTCGCCTCTCGCATCGTTAGTTTGCTGACCGCCAACCCCGAAATGGAAAATTATATTCTATATTTTCCATTACAACCCACTTTACTGTCACAGAAGGCGGCTGTGTACTTGTTTAGGTTGTGTATAGGGGAATTGTATATTTCATTTATTCTCATTTGTAATTTTTATGACACAGAATGGATATGGCGCCTGCTGTGCATATTTACTCAATGTTTGTGTGTATTGTACAACTAACGAAGATTTAAAGCGATATTCCAACACTGGATTCATTAATTAGCCGAGGCACACTGGGCTGAAACAGATGGTGAATATATGGTGTGTGTGTATATATATATATATATAGTTAATAACATATCCCCTATTGTAACAAATAGGGATATTATAAGCCCCCGAGGAGTTCCTTATAATATATAGTGAATAAAGTACCCCCTATTGTAACATATAGGGATATTATAAGCCCCCGAGGAGTTCCTTATAATATATAGTGAATAAAGTACCCCCTATTGTAACATATAGGGATATTATAAGTCCCCGAGGAGTTCCTTATAATATATAGTGAATAAAGTGCCCCCTATTGTAACATATAGGGATATTATAAGCCCCCGAGGAGTTCCTTATAATATATAGTGAATAAAGTACCCCCTATTGTAACATATAGGGATATTATAAGCCCCCGAGGAGTTCCTTATAATATATAGTGAATAAAGTACCCCCTATTGTAACATATAGGGATATTATAAGCCCCCGAGGAGTTCCTTATAATATATAGTGAATAAAGTGCCCCCTATTGTAACATATAGGGATATTATAAGTCACTGAGGAGTTCCTTATAATATATAATGAATAAAGTGCCCCCTATTGTAACATATAGGGATATTATAAGTCCCCGAGGAGTTCCTTATAATATATAGTGAATAAAGTGCCCCCTATTGTAACATATAGGGATATTATAAGTCCCCGAGGAGTTCCTTATAATATATAGTGAATAAAGTGCCCCCTATTGTAACATATAGGGATATTATAAGCCCCCGAGGAGTTCCTTATAATATATAGTGAATAAAGTACCCCCTATTGTAACATATAGGGATATTATAAGTCCCCGAGGAGTTCCTTATAATATATAGTGAATAAAGTGCCCCCTATTGTAACATATAGGGATATTATAAGCCCCCGAGGAGTTCCTTATAATATATAGTGAATAAAGTGCCCCCTATTGTAACATATAGGGATATTATAAGTCACTGAGGAGTTCCTTATAATATATAGTGAATAAAGTACCCCCTATTGTAACATATAGGGATATTATAAGTCACTGAGGAGTTCCATGGCCATATAAATCCAATTATAACGGATGACATCACTAAGCTCTGTTTATAAGTACAGGTATCGGACCCCTTATCTGGAAACCTGTTATCCATAAAGTTCCAAATTACGGAAAGGTCATCTCCCATAGACTCCATTTAAATCAAATAATTCACATTTTTTAAAATGATTCCCTTTTCTCTGTAATAATAAAACAGTACCTGTACTTGATCCCAACTAAGATATAATTACCCCTTATTGGGGGCAGAACAGCCCTATTGGGTTTATTTAATGGTTAAATGATTCCCTTTTCTCTGTAATAATAAAACAGTACCTGTACTTGATCCCAACTAAGATATAATTACCCCTTATTGGGGGCAGAACAGCCCTATTGGGTTTATTTAATGGTTAAATGATTCCCTTTTCTCTGTAATAATAAAACAGTACCTGTACTTGATCCCAACTAAGATATAATTACCCCTTATTGGGGCTGAACAGTCCTATTGGGTTTATTTAATGGTTAAATGATTCCCTTTTCTCTGTAATAATAAAACAGTACCTGTACTTGATCCCAACTAAGATATAATTACCCCTTATTGGGGGCAGAACAATCCTATTGGGTTTATTTCATGGTTAAATGATTCCCTTTTCTCTGTAATAATAAAACAGTACCTGTACTTGATCCCAACAAAGATATAATTACCCCTTATTGGGGGCAGAACAGCCCTATTGGGTTTAAATACTGTTTAAATAATTTATTAAGCAGACTTAAGGTTCCTACCTTAAGTCTGCTAAATAAAATATTTAAACAGAATTAAGGAAAGGCCCCTTATCCGGAAAACCCCTAGGTCCCGAGCATTCTGGATAACGGTTCCCATACCTGTATATAATTTACAGTTTGGTCCCATAGGGAAATTACCAAACTCTATACTATATATATACACACACCCACACACAGGTATGGGACCCATTAGCCAGAATTCTTGGGTCCTGGGGTTTCATGATAATGGATCTTTCCATAATTTGGATTTTTGTACCTCAAGCCTACTAAAAAATCATTTAAACATTAACCAACCTAATGGGATTGTTTAGCCTCCAATAAGGATTTATTATATCTTAGTTGGGATCAAGTGGTATTTAGACTTCTCCAAATTCACCTGATATGATATATATGGAACTCAGTTGACAGTAAAAGTTGTATCTATGACTGCATTTCCTACGTTCTACCCATCTGGCCTAAGGAGGGAGGTAGAAAGAACTCATTCCCAGATGCCTTTACCTCTAAATGAAGTCCACATCAATGCTTTAACCTTTAAAGTAAGTAACGGCGACACAGAGTGCTTATCCCGGCCACACGTACCGCCATTAATGGATGGAAATGGGCAGACTCATCGCTCTGGCACTTTCCCTGTTCCGAGTGTTTCCATGTTGGGGAACCAAGTGATGTTTAGCGCGGGGGGGAGAGTGGTTTGTGTGCCTCCGGCATAGAGGTGACTGCTGACGTCAGAGAAGCTAATGAGGCTGCTAAGTTACATGTATTTTTAGAAGAGGAGAGTGGTCCTTGGGTGCCATCAAAAGGAGCTGGGTAGGGGGGGGTGACATTTTCTGCCTTGAAGTTGACTCATTTTCTTCAATCCAATATTTTTGTATTCCAAGTCTTAAATAAATAACAAAAACACTCTCCGCAGTAGAATACACTCTCCTCCCCGACTTTTAGTGCTCTAATTCCAATTACTCTTAACCCAATCAGTGTTGGTTAGAATCCCAAGGCACAGGCTATTGGTTGTCCTTTAGACTATAGATTCTTAGGGGTTAATTTGATTAAACAATAAGTTGAACTCTTTTAGGTCAAAAACCAATATGTATTCAGTTAAACGCTGCGAAGGCAAGTTTGTCCGGTTTCATTTATAATCATATTATTTCGTTTTTGTGCCGCCGATCCGCTAATTGTATTAATGGGTTTGAGGTCTCGGATTGAGCCGGGGCTGCCGGCGCGGGCAGTTTGTATACCGGTTATATGTTGATTAAATACCGGGGCTCCTTGCCAGAGAATGCTCAGTATTTATTCACAGGAACAATTAAGCACTCGAGTGCCAGAGATTGGCCCTCTGGGAATTAAATGGGCATCGCTTTTAATCTCCTATTGATTTTTCACAGTCGCGTTACAGAAAGTGGACAGGGAAAGGGAAGGATTTCTACTGCTGTTAATGGTTGTTTCTTATTAAAGGTCCCTGGCTCTAAATAGCACTATCAGGCAGAGGAAGAGAAGACGGATATGGCGGCATAGTTCCCCTTTAATAGGTTCATTTTCAGACCTCTTCCCTTTAGGGCCCCACTAGGTACCCCGACCCTGGAAGAAGAGTTCTTTGTGAATCAGTCTGTGTCCTGCCGACCACTTGGAATGGGTTCCTACATCCCCTAATCTCAAAATCCTCAATAAACACAATGCCCTTCTAGGGTAGAATCCTGTGAAAAACCAATTTTTGAGACCCAAACCTGCAACCTGGACCCGCAGCCAGCATTACTTGCTTTAGCACTAGGGTTACCACCTGTCCAGTTTTGACCCAGACAGCTTGGTCTTCTCAAAACCTCCTGCCCAGTTTCCCAAATTAGGAAAACCCAACAGGACTCAGTAACATTGACGTGGCGATAGACCAACATCCGATCGCACATCATAGCCCCACCCCTATGATGCCACAGCCCCGCCCAGCATCATCACGGACCCACCTCTTCTCCCAACCCCGTGATGTCACCCCCATCCCTGCCTGGCTAAGAAAGCCAGCAGAGGTGGCAACCCTATTTGACAATCTAGCCAACCCGAATCTGCGATCCAATCCACAACCTGCTTACCACAATGAAACAGGAAGTGCTGTTGCTGCAAACTGCAAGTGACATCATTGGAAATATCTGGGGGTAGTGAAATATCAATAATATAGGTAATATAATATAAGAAATATGGATAGGACCCGTAACCTGACCCGTGAACTGCCAACCTACGTCTATAAGTCGCAGGGTACCAGCTTTTCTTGCGCCTTTACTGTACATATAATGCTCACGATGCAGAGTATTAACCATTAGGGCAAGGGTCTCCTTAAAGCTTCTACCTCCCACTCGGTCGGGGACTGGGCCCATCCCGGTTCTAAAGAGGAGACACAGGGATCGGAGAGAACATGGACCTTCAGGCAGACACAGCAGTATATCAATGCATCTTCTGTATTCATAATAGATAGGGAGGGTCTAATGGGAACCCACTGAATAGACTATTCCAAGAATCCACCTACTCACCCAGCAGCACCAGTTATAGATACCGGCTCAGGGAGTCCAATAAAAAGAAAGGAGCTTTAGTTCCAAACTGAATGAATCTATAGGGCTGGAGAATGGGGAAAGGAGAGAAGCAGTGAATGGAAGAAATGGAAATAGAACGACAGACATGAAGCACAAATCTTTGGGGGGGGGGGTGCTGATACCCAGCCGGGGGTATTAGGGTTCTTACTGAGAGGTTTGTTCATCCTAATGTGGACAAACACAACATGGAGTGCGTATTATACCAGTAACTTACTAGTGTTAGTAAAAAACAGGTAAAAAAGTTGGCAACCCCAGGGGTAGAGCAGATATTAGGGTGAGCTGGGTGGGGCCAGTTGCCAGAAAACAGCAACTTCCCGATATAAATACAAATGGTCAACATTGGGGGAGGGGTTATTACATGGAAGGCATGGTCAATGACATTGGGGGAGGGGTTATTATGTTGGAGGCATGGTCAATGACATCAGGGGAGGGGTTATTATGTTGGAGGCATGGTCAATGACATTGGGGGAGGAGTTATTACATTGGAGGGGTTATTATGTTGGAGGCATGGTCAATCACATTGCAGGTGGGGTTATTACATTGGAGGCTTGGTCAATGACATCAGGGGAGGGGTTATTATGTTGGAGGCATGGTCAGTGACATTTGGGGGAGGGGTTATTACATTGGAGACATGGTCAATAACATTGGGAGGCGGGGTTATGCCATGGCAATTGTCCAACCGTCACTGTCAATCTAAGAGAGTCCTTCCCAGTGTCCCTAATTTGGAAAACCGGGCAGGGAGTTTTGGCCCGGACAGTCCGGGTAGGTGGCAACCCTACTAGCCACACTGACCGTCGCTGCCCATTCCATTGGTTCCTACAGCCCATCCTTCCTGCCCCACATTTCCTACGCTGTGAAATTTCTTCTCCTTCTATTTTTTAAGGTAGTTAAGAAAATTGTCAAAAATAGCTTGAAAAAAAGGTTGCTATGGCAACCCCCCTGTTACAGCACCTTACGCTGAGATGCTATTGCTGTCTGAATGAGGAGAAACAGGGCCTTGTTTAGACTCGCCAGCGATCTGCAGGCCGGCCGCATTACTTGCCCTTTCTATGACGGAATTGCATTTATTTACTGTATTTTGATATGAAATTACTAAAATTGGGCCGGACGTAAGCCGGCGCCTCCTCAGCGGATTATTTCATCCCAATGACAGCAACATGATTCCGGATCCGCCAAATGCTAAGCGGCGATAAGGATAGCAACGCGGGAAAGGCGAGACGGGCATAGCTTGTTATTAATGTCTATTTCATTGACAAATGGACCTGTTTAAATTCTGCCGGCTCCTCAATTTGCTCCATTGACGTAATAAGCTGCACCCCCCCCCCCCCCCATTACTATTCCTGTCAGATGCGTAACTTGCCCACTAATCTGCTGCCTGAGCGCGTGCTCTGTTGGCAAGCCGTGCGTTTTTGTCCATACAGATACAGCTATTGTTATCCAGCAGACAAAACAGTCATAACAATGATTGTATCAGATATAGAACGATGAGTGGGTAACATGGAGATTGCTATCTGGTTAATATGATCGATTGCAGAGTAGAGCTGTGGGAGAAGAAGAAGGTTGTTTATCAGATTACCAGTCCATATAAATAAGCCTTTATTAGCTGAAAGATTGGAGCAAGCTGCATCTGGGTGGAGGGAGGGGTTTGTTTATACAGAACTCATTACTTCCATTTTCATAATGAGTAAAAAAAAAAAAAATAATGAATAAAATGCAGGGAAGACAAGACGAGTGTGCTTTATTTTGTTCATGGTAAACAACCATTGGTGCATTATGTCCCTTAGAAACCATAGAAATCTGATTACAGTAAAACCCTCAATTTTACTTACCCTAATTTTAAGTTTTCTCTCAGTTTTTTCCCCCAATAACCCCCAATTTCCCCCAACCACTAATCTGGTGCCTGAGTGTGTGCTCTGTTGGCAAGCCGTGTGTTTTTCAGCAGAGCTGGCCATACAGATACAGCTATATCAGACAAAACAGTCATAACAATGATTGTATCAGATATAGAATGATGAATGGGTAACATGGATATTGCTATCTGGTTAATATGATTGCAGAGTAGAGCAGTTCCTTTAGTTCTTAGGAACAACTGTGGGAGAAGGACAAGAAGGTTGTTTATCAGATTACCAGTCCATATAAATAGGCCCTTATTAGCTGAAAGATTGGAGCCAGCTGCATCTGGGTGGAGGGAGGGGTTTGTTTATACAGAACTCATTACTTCCATTTTCATAATGAGTAAAAAAAAATAAATAATGAATAAAATGCAGGGAAGACAACACAAATGTGCTTTATTTTGCTCACAGCATATATTGGTGCATAATGTCCCTTAGAAACCATAGAAATTTAATTACAGTAAAACTCCAATTTTACTTACCCTCATTTTAAGTTTTCTCTCATTTTGCACTTTTTTCCCCCAATTTCCCCCAACCACTAATCCACTGCCTGAGCGCGTGCTCTGTTGGCAAGCCGTGCGTTTTTCAGCAGAGCTGGCCATACAGATACAGCTATTGTTCTCTATCAGACAAAACAGTCATAACAATGATTGTATCAGATATAGAACGATGAATGGGTAACATGGATATTGCTATCTGGTTAATATGATCGATTGCAGAGTAGAGCTGGGCCTTTAGTTCTTAAGAACAACGGTGGGAGAAGGAGAAGAAGGTTGTTTATCAGATTACCAGTCCTTATAAATAAGCCCTTATTAGCTGAAAGATTGGAGCAAGCTGGATCTAGGTGGAGGGAGGGGTTTGTTTATACAGAACTCATTACTTCCATTTTCATAATGAGTAAAAAAAAAAAAATAATGAATAAAATGCAGAAAAGACAACACAAATTTGCTTTATTTTGCTCGCAGCATATATTGGTGCATAATGTCCCTTAGAAACCATAGAAATTTGATTACAGTAAAACCCTCAATTTTACTTTTCCCCCAGATTTTACACCTGTTTTTTCTGGTCCCCTGAAAAATGTAAAACGGGGTGTTGCCCTGTATAAGGCATGGCAGTTTCCCAGCTTGGTACTTCCTGTGCAGAAATCCCTCCTTCCCACCCAGATGAGGGAGTGTTGGCCCATCAGAATGTTTCATTAATTACAATATGGCAATTAGTTCTTTGCTGTACAGTTGAGCTCATAGAAATGAGTCTGTAAACAGATGGGAAATGTTCCGGAATCTGCCGAATGTATAATTACGGGCCGTATCCACTTCTATACAATCTTTCCCCATACATAATTATTTTATAAGCACATATTGTGCAACTCCCATATCCCTATCTGTTACATTGGGGTATATACGCAGATACCAACCGAAACGGGGAGAGTATTAGTACGGCGCAAACGTATTCCACACGGATTATTAACCCTTGTGCCAGTGAGCTTACAATCTAAGGTCCCTATCCCATTCCCATCAGTCCCTGCCCCAGTGAGCTTACAATCTAAGGTCCCTATCTCATTCCCATCAGTCCCTGCCCCAGTGAGCTTACAATCTAAGGTCCCTATCCCATTCCCATCAGTCCCTGCCCCAGTGAGCTTACAATCTAAGGTCCCTATCACATTCCCATCAGTCCCTGCCCCAGTGAGCTTACAATCTAAGGTCCCTATCACATTCCCATCAGTCCCTGCCCAGTGAGCTTACAATCTAAGGTCCCTAATCCCATTCCCATCAGTCCCTGCCCCAGTGAGCTTACAATCTAAGGTCCCTATCACATTCCCATCAGTCCCTGCCCCAGTGAGCTTACAATCTAAGGTCCCTATCCCATTCCCATCAGTCCCTGCCCCAGTGAGCTTACAATCTAAGGTCCCTATCCCATTCCCATCAGTCCCTGCCCCAGTGAGCTTACAATCTAAGGTCCCTATCCCATTCCATCAGTCCCTGCCCCAGTGAGCTTACAATCTAAGGTCCCTATCCCATTCCCATCAGTCCCTGCCCCAGTGAGCTTACAATCTAAGGTCCCTATCCCATTCCCATCAGTCCCTGCCCCAGTGAGCTTACAATCTAAGGTCCCCTATCCCATTCCCATCAGTCCCTGCCCCAGTGAGCTTACAATCTAAGGTCCCTATCACATTCCCATCAGTCCATGCCCCTGTGAGCTTACAATCTAAGGTCCCTATCCCATTCCCATCAGTCCCTGCCCCAGTGAGCTTACAATCTAAGGTCCCTATCCCATTCCCATCAGTCCCTGCCCCAGTGGAGCTTACAATCTAAGGTCCCTATCCCATTCCCATCAGTCCCTGCCCCAGTGAGCTTACAATCTAAGGTCCCTATCACATTCTCATCAGTCCCTGCCCCAGTGAGCTTACAATCTAAGGTCCCTATCACATTCCCATCAGTCCCTGCCCCAGTGAGCTTACAATCTAAGGTCCCTATCCCATTCCCATCAGTCCCTGCCCCAGTGAGCTTACAATCTAAGGTCCCTATCACATTCCCATCAGCCCCTGCCCCAGTGAGCTTACAGTCTAAGGTCCCTATCCCATTCCCATCAGTCCCTGCCCCAGTGGAGCTTACAATCTAAGGCCCCTATCCCACTCCCATCAGTCCCTGCCCCAGTGAGCTTACAATCTAAGGTCCCTATCCCATTCCCATCAGTCCCTGCCCCAGTGAGCTTACAATCTAAGGCCCCTATCCCATTCCCATCAGTCCCTGCCCCAGTGAGCTTACAATCTAAGGTCCCTATCCCATTCCCATTAGTCCCTGCCCCAGTGAGCTTACAATCTAAGGTCCCTATCCCATTCCCATCAGTCCCTGCCCCAGTGAGCTTACAATCTAAGGCCCCTATCCCATTCCCATCAGTCCCTGCCCCAGTGGAGCTTACAATCTAAGGTCCCTATCCCATTCCCATCAGTCCCTGCCCCAGTGAGCTTACAATCTAAGGTCCCTATCACATTTCCATCAGTCCCTGCCCCAGTGAGCTTACAATCTAAGGTCCCTATCCCATTCCCATCAGTCCCTGCCCCAGTGAGCTTACAATCTAAGGCCCCTATCACATTCCATCAGTCCCTGCCCCAGTGAGCTTACAATCTAAGGTCCCTATCCCATTCCCATCAGTCCCTGCCCCAGTGAGCTTACAATCTAAGGTCCCTATCCCATTCCCATCAGCCCCTGCCCCAGTGAGCTTACAATCTAAGGTCCCTATCACATTCCCATCAGCCCCTGCCCCAGTGAGCTTACAATCTAAGGTCCCTATCCCATTCCCATCAGCCCCTGCCCCAGTGAGCTTACAATCTAAGGTCCCTATCACATTCCCATCAGTCCCTGCCCCAGTGAGCTTACAATCTAAGGTCCCTATCACATTCCCATCAGTCCCTGCCCCAGTGAGCTTACAATCTAAGGTCCCTATCACATTCCCATCAGTCCCTGCCCCAGTGAGCTTACAATCTAAGGTCCCTATCCCATTCCCATCAGCCCCTGCCCCAGTGAGCTTACAATCTAAGGTCCCTATCCCATTCCCATCAGTCCCTGACCCAGTGAGCTTACAATCTAAGGTCCCTATCACATTCCCATCAGTCCCTGCCCCAGTGGAGCTTACAATCTAAGGTCCCTATCCCATTCCCATCAGTCCCTGCCCCAGTGAGCTTACAATCTAAGGTCCCTATCACATTTCCATTAGTCCCTGCCCCAGTGAGCTTACAATCTAAGGTCCCTATCACATTCCCATCAGTCCCTGCCCCAGTGAGCTTACAATCTAAGGTCCCTATCCCATTCCCATCAGTCCCTGACCCAATGAGCTTACAATCTAAGGTCCCTATCACATTCCCATCAGTCCCTGCCCCAGTGGAGCTTACAATCTAAGGTCCCTATCACATTCCCATCAGTCCCTGCCCCAGTGAGCTTACAATCTAAGGTCCCTATCCCATTCCCATCAGTCCCTGACCCAGTGAGCTTACAATCTAAGGTCCCTATCACATTCCCATCAGTCCCTGCCCCAGTGAGCTTACAATCTAAGGTCCCTATCACATTTCCATCAGTCCCTGCCCCAGTGAGCTTACAATCTAAGGTCCCTATCACATTCCCATCAGCCCCTGCCCCAGTGAGTTTACAATCTAAGGTCCCTATCACATTCCCATCAGTCCCTGCCCCAGTGAGCTTACAATCTAAGGTCCCTATCCCATTCTTATCAGCCCCTGCCCCAGTGAGCTTACAATCTAAGGTCCCTATCACATTTCCATCTTTCTAAATTATTTTTACTGGTCTGTCGGTGACGGCTGGCATGTGCCCCCTGAGAATCTGAACCCATAATTTCCCCCCCCCATCTTGGTTATTAGTAAATAACAGCCCCCGCTGCGCCTGAGCACCCAGTCCGGAGACCCAATACTCTGAGCCAGGCCTCGCGTCCCTCCCCACTCCCATCTGAGCTGCCCCTTTAGCATGGCGACTGGGTGGGCTCCGGCTGACGTTGGATGATGCAGATGCTTATGGCCCATGCTGCTTGCCATCCGCGCCCCACTCATTCTCTCTCAGCGCCTCACTCTCGGGACTTGAACAAAATCAATATGGCAGCCTCGCAGTGGCGCACAACATGTTTTGTTCAGAGCGGCGTCTTTGTACATTAGCAAGTATTGGATTAAACAAATAGTTCTGGTTGGGGGGCTAGTTAAAACGGGCACACTTAGGAGCAGAGCACCCAGACTTTACTTGCCCTTTAAATGATCTTACTAAATGTTGTAATTTCCCAGTGACCTAATTGCCACCTCACAATTGCTAAGCAGCACGTAGTTGGTGGCTAAATGAGAATTCTAATTCCCCATACATTTCCCGGGGCCCCGCTCCCCATCCAGAGCCCAAAGCAGCTTTCACTCGGGGGCCTAATCCTACAGAGCCCAGCGCAGAGACAGAAGGAATAAGCCTATTTAATAGCCAATAGAAAATAGATTTGCTTCAGTGCCCAAACCCCATTGTGTCTCATTTGTAGGACAGAACGGAGCGGATCAGTTGGTTGGGGCGGCTGCCGACATACGGCCGGGGTTTAATAGGAGCAGCTGCAGGGGGAACGCCACAAACAAATTGCCAGCTACTCGCTGTCAGGTCCCCTTTTGTCTGCCTGCGCCTGGCCCCTCAGGAGAGAAGGGGGGGGGGATAACCTGGAAATAAGAAGGGTCTGCCTTGTTAAAGGGGAACTATAGCCAAAAGCTGTATTTGTATATAAAATTGTGTCCCTTTGTGACAATGTAGCAGCAGCCAGTTGTGTGTTACAGAGGCCACTGAATAGGCCAAGAGCCGTCATTAACACTGACCTGCGGAGCTTGCAATTAAGAGGCCTGGTGTATGTATGTATGTATGTATATCTTTATTTAGAAAGTGCTACTTATGTACCCAGCGCTGTACAGTAGAATACATTAATACAAACAGGGGGTTATTAAGATAATAATAGATAAATACACAGTATAACAATAAATACAGATAGATACAAGATACAGTTGCAATAAGTTAAGAGTCAAAGACACAAGAGGATGGAGGTCCCTGCCCCATAGAGCTTACAATCTATATATATATATATATAGTGTGCTGGGGAACTGGAGGGAAGCATGCCCAGGGGGGGTAACTGGAGGGAAGCATGCCCAGATGGGGTAACTGGAGGGAAGCATGCCCAGAGGGGACAACTGGAGGGAAGCATGCCCAGAGGGGACAACTGGAGGGAAGCATGCCCAGGGGAGGCAACTGGAGGGAAGCATGCCCAGAGGGGGGCAACTGGAGGGAAGCATGCCCAGAGGGGGCAACTGGAGGGAAGCATGCCCAGGGGGGGCAACTGGAGTGAAGCATGCCCAGGGGGGGCAACTGGAGGGAAGCATGCCCAGAGGGGACAACTGGAGGGAAGCATGCCCAGAGGGGACAACTGGAGGGAAGCATGCCCAGAGGGGACAACTGGAGGGAAGCATGCCCAGAGGGGACAACTGGAGGGAAGCATGCCCAGAGGGGACAACTGGAGGGAAGCATGCCCAGAGGGGACAACTGGAGGGAAGCATGCCCAGAGGGGACAACTGGAGGGAAGCATGCCCAGAGGGGGCAACTGGAGGGAAGCATGCCCAGAGGGGGCAACTGGAGGGAAGCATGCCCAGGGGGGGGCAACTGGAGGGAAGCATGCCCAGGGGGGGCAACTGGAGGGAAGCATGCCCAGAGGGGGCAACTGGAGGGAAGCATGCCCAGGGGGGGCAACTGGAGTGAAGCATGCCCAGGGGGGGCAACTGGAGGGAAGCATGCCCAGGGGGGGCAACTGGAGGGAAGCATGCCCAGAGGGGGCAACTGGAGGGAAGCATGCCCAGGGGAGGCAACTGGAGGGAAGCATGCCCAGGGGGGGCAACTGGAGGGAAGCATGCCCAGGGGAGGCAACTGGAGGGAAGCATGCCCAGGGGAGGCAACTGGAGGGAAGCATGCCCAGATGGGGTAACTGGAGGGAAGCATGCCCAGGGGGGGCAACTGGAGGGAAGCATGCCCAGGGGAGGCAACTGGAGGGAAGCATGCCCAGATGGGGTAACTGGAGGGAAGCATGCCCGGGGGAGGCAACTGGAGGGAAGCATGCCCAGATGGGGTAACTGGAGGGAAGCATGCCCGGGGGAGGCAACTGGAGGGAAGCATGCCCAGATGGGGTAACTGGAGGGAAGCATGCCCAGGGGAGGCAACTGGAGGGAAGCATGCCCAGATGGGGTAACTGGAGGGAAGCATGCCCGGGGGGGGGCAACTGGAGGGAAGCATACCCAGGGGGGGCAACTGGAGTGAAGCATGCCCAGGGGGGGCAACTGGAGAAAAGCATGCTCAGAGGGGCCACCATGGCATGATGTCCCACAGAGGCCCCGGATCATTATATTTGGGAAGGAGAATAAGATCTCCTGTGCCTGTCGGTGCCAGGCTGTTGTGCCGACTCTGCACCCTGTCTGTAAGAAGCAAGAACTAAGGGAATATTCTGTGAGCGGCTCCGTGCCCCACGGGAGGGAATTCTCAGCGCAGGGAAAGGGCAGAAAAATGAGATTCCATCGTTTATTTAAAACTTCACTCCCTTTATGTTTCTGATGGATGGACAGGGCTGGCACTGCTCACTGCCGCCTCCTTCCTTACTGTCATTTCACTGAAACATCTTTGATAAAAAGAGCCCTCTGCTTCCCTTGGGGGAATTGGCCATTCTATAACATATTGAAAGTTAACCCCTCCTTTATATTAACATAGGGGCTCTTTTACAATAGTAGGGGGCCAATGTGCAAAGGGATATATTTATTGCCCACATTGGGGCAGTTTGGAGGGTTTAGTCCCTGCTCATTGGAGCTACAAAGTGCTGGGGTGACTATAGCATCATACAACAAGGGACCCATGGGCACTGCCTACTGGAACCCAGGGAACTGAGTGCCCTGTGACCCACAGGTAGATAATTTTCTTGACGGGGACCCGTCACCCTAAAGAATAATTCCAAATCTAACTGTATCATTTTAGCAGAGCCAAATAAATTTTACTTACACTATATAAAATATTGAATTCCTTGTCTTGAAATTACACAGCCAGCAGGCAGCCGCCATTTTTTGTACACTGTTATGAAGGAAGCTTTTTTACCCCTGTATCTAGGTGATATCTAGGAAGTGCTGAATGGAAAATGAAAGTAATTGTAATTGAAAAATCTGAGCTGTCAATCATATATTGCCAGCCCCGCCTCTATGCCTTTGGCATAGAGGCAGGACAGGCAATATATGATTGACAGCTCAGATCTTTAAATGCATTTATAAAAGATATGGATTAGTATCCATCCACAGTTAAGTATGTTGGTGCCCCAAAAGCCTTAGTCAGAGCTAAAATCCGCTGTACCTTTTGGGTATAAAGTGCAGCCAAGTGTTGATGCTCTGTACCCTTTTGGGTCAAGGGATCAAATGATCAAGTTTCCACATTGAGGCAGCGAGAGAAGTAGAGAAATATTATCATCATTATGCATCATAAAAAGTTTAAATATCTCCATTCTTGTGGTGCCAGTGGCTTGTTAGAAAGCTTGCTGTGCCTCTATTTCCCTGGGGCTTTGCCTTATGCTCCCTGCAGTACCACTCCCTACCTGTTGGTGGCAGCATAGCCTCTCTGCATACAGACAGCAGTGGAACAGCACCACCTGTATGTAGCAAATTGCAAAATAGTAAAGTGCTTCCCAACTGTGGTTCTGGACTTTAAATGAGGCCCAAAGAATAAATGGGGAGATGCTCATAGTTATACTATAAGTTTAGACTTTTAACTACAGTATAAAGTTTTATGAGCAGTAATGTTATAATGAGCCAAATAAACAGAAATATAACAGCCCACAAGGGGTGCTCAAGTCCCAGAGTCCCAGAAACCCAGAAGAGCAATACGTTTTGATTGAAGCCTTTCCCAGAAATGCCAGGAAAAGCCCAAGAACCGTACCGGTTTTCGGAATAAAGGCGATCTTTCCCTTTTAATGAACCCCGCTGGAACAGACTGTCATTATCCTGACTTTGCATATCTTCCCGCCGGAATAAAAATAATCCCCAGAATTGCGTTTGCTGATAAAAGCGCAATTAAGTTGAGCTGCCGCTAATCCGCAGAGCTGACAGGGACGCCCGTATTAAGGCAGCGTCTATCAACGTCCCCGCCGCTGGCTGCTCGGAGGAAGATTGATTGGAAATCTTTGTCAGATCTGACAGATTCCACAGCTATTAAATTGTATGCAAAGCCGCCGCGTCAGGTCCATTTAGTTACATAGTTACATAGGATTGAAAAAAGACCAGAGTCCATCAAGTTCAACCCTTCCAAGTAAACCCAGCACCCACACCCTATACTTACCCATCTATACACTCACATACATAAACTATATATACAACCACTAATACTAACTGTAGATATTAGTACAGGTATGGGACCTGTTATCCAGAATGCACGGGTCCTGGGGTTTTCCGGATAAGGGATCTTTACAATTACAATTTGGATCTCCATAACTTGAACCAATAGGGCTGTTCTGCCCCCAATAAGGGGTAATTATATCTTAGTTGGGATAAAGTACAGGTACTGTTTTATTATTACAGAGAAAAGGGAATCATTTAACCATGAAATAAACCCAATAGGGCTGTTCTGCCCCAATAAGGGGTAATTATATCTTAGTTGGGATCAAGTACAGGTACTGTTTTATTATTACAGAGAAAAGGGAATCATTTAACCATTAAATAAACCCAATAGGGCTGTTCTGCCCCAATAAGGGGTAATTATATCTTAGTTGGGATCAAGTACAGGTACTGTTTTATTATTACAGAGAAAAGGGAATCATTTAACCATTAAATAAACCCAATAGGGCTGTTCTGCCCCAATAAGGGGTAATTATATCTTAGTTGGGATCAAGTACAGGTACTGTTTTATTATTACAGAGAAAAGGGAATCATTTAACCATTAAATAAACCCAATAGGGCTGTTCTGCCCCAATAAGGGGTAATTATATCTTAGTTGGGATCAAGTACAGGTAGTGTTTTATTATTACAGAGAAAAGGGAATCATTTAACCATTAAATAAACCCAATAGGGCTGTTCTGCCCCAATAAGGGGTAATTATATCTTAGTTGGGATCAAGTACAGGTACTGTTTTATTATTACAGAGAAAAGGGAATCATTTTTAAAAATTAGTATTATATGCCTTTAATGGAGTCTATGGAAGATGGCCTTTCTGTAATTCGGAACTTTCTGGATGAGGGGTCCCATACCTGTATCGCAATAGCCTTGGATACTATGCTTGTTCAAGAACTCATTTGCCTAATCCCATTGGGCAGGGCAGGAACCTTTCCTATACAAAGCATAGTTTAAACTTTCCCAGCATCCTCTGCTGGCCAGGGGCAGGTTAAAGGGTTGTTTACCTTGTATACTTTTTTTTTCTGCATCACACTGAGAATTTCAAGTGTTCTGTGGTTGCTAGGGCTTAATTACCCTGGTAACCAAGCTATCAGATTGATCAATAGGAAAAAAATAGAAATACTGATTTCTAGCAGTCATTCTGTGTTTTGCTGAAGGGATGGGTTTCTGTATAGCCCAGTACGCGGGCCCAGCCGCCTCCCTGCAGGTTGGCATTTCAGTTTGCCCCCTCCGTTATGGCGCTACTGATATTAATGTCGGAGGCCACTCTGTGCCCAGTACAGCCTGATATGATGGATAGCAGCCGTGTAAAGGCCATAACCTCCATTCATTCTCTCATTCGAGGAATGTTTCCCAGTAATGACTCTGTATTTAATTTGGCTAAAGGTCAGTGGCTACAGCCTGGGGGGAGATTGGAGGCTTCTTGGTCATTTCAGACGTTAGATTAGTGTTTATCCCTAGTCTGATTCTCCTTACAGTATCTCTCTGTACAGGCTATGAGCAAACTTAGGGGGCTGTTCCTGCTGAATTGTGCTTAGTACAGGGGAATCCCTATGCTGCCATAGTTTTATGGTATCTCTCTGTACAGGCTATGGGCAAACTTAGGGGGCTGTTCCTGCTGAATTGTGCTTAGTACAGGGGAATCCATATGTGCCATAGTTTTATGGTATCTCTCTGTACAGGCTATGGGCAAACTTAGGGGGCTGTTCCTGCTGAATTGTGCTTAGTACAGGGGAATCCCTATGTGCCATAGTTTTATGGTATCTCTCTGTACAGGCTATGAGCAAACTTAGGGGGCTGTTCCTGCTGAATTGTGCTTAGTACAGGGGAATCCCTATGTGCCATAGTTTTATGGTATGTCTCTGTACAGGCTATGAGCAAACATAGGGTGCTGTTCCTGCTGAATTGTGCTTAGTACAGGGGAATCCCTATGTGCCATAGTTTTATGGTATCTCTCTGTACAGGCTATGAGCAAACTTAGGGGGCTGTTCCTGCTGAATTGTGCTTAGTACAGGGGAATCCCTATGTGCCATAGTTTTATGGTATCTCTCTGTACAGGCTATGAGCAAACTTAGGGGGCTGTTCCTGCTGAATTGGGCTTAGTACAGGGGAATCCCTATGTGCCATAGTTTTATGGTATCTCTCTGTACAGGCTATGAGCAAACTTAGGGGGCTGTTCCTGCTGAATTGTGCTTAGTACAGGGGAATCCCTATGTGCCATAGTTTTATGGTATCTCTCTGTACAGGCTATGAGCAAACTTAGGGGGCTGTTCCTGCTGAATTGTGCTTAGTACAGGGGAATCCCTATGTGCCATAGTTTTATGGTATCTCTCTGTACAGGCTATGAGCAAACTTAGGGGGCTGTTCCTGCTGAATTGGGCTTAGTACAGGGGAATCCCTATTTGCCATAGTTTTATGGTATCTCTCTGTACAGGCTATGAGCAAACTTAGGGGGCTGTTCCTGCTGAATTGTGCTTAGTACAGGGGAATCCCTATGTGCCATAGTTTTATGGTATCTCTCTGTACAGGCTATGAGCAAACTTAGGGGGCTGTTCCTGCTGAATTGTGCTTAGTACAGGGGAATCCCTATGTGCCATAGTTTTATGGTATCTCTCTGTACAGGCTATGAGCAAACTTAGGGGGCTGTTCCTGCTGAATTGTGCTTAGTACAGGCGAATCCCTATGTGCCATAGTTTTATGGTATCTCTCTGTGCAGGCTATGAGCAAACTTAGGGGGCTGTTCCTGCTGAATTGTTAGACCACACTCCCAAGACCAGCAGAACATAGTCCTTTGGTGACTACGTTTCAAGGTTTTTCTTTGTACAATTTGCTATGGAAAATGCTAAGAAAGTTAGTGGCTAATAGTGAACAATGGAGACTTAGGCAAGACTGAGCAGCAAGTTAATCAGGTAACAATGTCAGAGAAGCTAAAGAAAATAGGGCAAGTGGGGGTAATTATACCTTTTTATATCATCATTAAACAAATGCAAAGGCAATATAAAACTGAAGGTCATAAAATAATAGAGTAATAAAAAGCTCTGTCTTTAGATGATTAATCCATTCAGAGCCAACCAATAGGCATCCATCCCTAACTGGATTATCCCTACCCCACAGGCAAAGTAAATAACTGAACAAGAAAGAAGATTAAATGAGGTTCTGTTAAGTTATAACCAAGAATAAGAAGGGGGTGGTGCTTATTAGGAGGGGGCAGGAATAAGGGGTGATTGGGGCATTTATTCTCTAAATATTAGCATGGCCAGTTCGGATCAGGCATAAAACCCGCGGATCAGCAATGTGGCCCAACTTGGATCCTGTCCAACAGCCACAGGCCAAGGCGCTAAAAAAAACGTTACCCTGATCCATTCAAACAGTTATGTTAGTTCTGTTATGTTCATTTATATCATCAGCCATTATCAGAGGCCACACCTTGGCCAATGTGAAAATGAAGCAACTGATCTATCAGCGTATGGTGTTATTTATCTTTAAGAGTAGGCCCTGCCCCTGAGGAGCCCACAAACCATTTCTCCTACCCCAGACTCTCCCACGTATTCACACACACACAAGGGTCAGTTTCATCAAATTTTCAAGACAAACGATAATCAGTGATTGGTTGGGGTAAGTTACTACCCCGGTGCAAATTTGCCCAGTTTTGATACGTTTCCCCCCTGTGTTTTTGGACTGTGAAAGGAAATGGAGAATGGATTTGTACTTGTGGCAGGAATTGTTCCACTCTTGCTACTTAGAATGCTGTCGGCTCGCCAGGGCCTTTACCCCCCTCCCCAAACCTTTCCCACTAGCGTCTGACAATGAAGATTTTTTATTAACGGCCTCGGCTACTAGGGTTTCTATGGCAACAGCTGTGCGGAGGCCTTGTTCCCTGCTAGGCCTTTGATCCCACAGACGCCCTTGCACCGTGCCCTGCCGGCGCCTACAAACACGGGGCCGGTGGCAGCAAAGTAGGAACGCGGCGACTTTGCTTAGAAATAAATTAGGCAGGAATTATCCCCGGCACGCTCTGCCCATAAATCCCTCGGCTCCGGCCGGGGCCTTATTTATTCACTTTCTTTATCCAGTTCTAGGTTTGGGCGCCTTCCACTTGTTGCCGAACGTTGAAAGGCGCATTCAGGAACGCCGGCTCCGAATGGCTTCAATTCATTTCAGATTTGCGCTCCCCTACTCTCCCCCCCTCCATGTCTCCTTGTTGGCATGACAACCATGAATATGAAAAAGAGGGGCCTGCTGGGTCACCTGTAAGTATCTGAGTGGCCTATTTAATGCACAACATGGCCCAGTAGATAAGGGCCGCGCCTAGAGCTTGGAGATGAGTTGGGAACGTTCCCGCCCCGAGCGCTCGAATCCTCAGAGGGGAAATTATGGAGATGCCAAACAGCCTTCTAGGGATTGGGTAATGTTTACTCGCCGACAAAGCCACCGGAATTAGCGGGGCCGCGGGAATGTGCCACTAATTGGCAGCCAATTTGCACGGGGAAATGAGCGCCGAGTAAGCAGAAAAGGAACGGCGGTGATTGCGATGGGACGCGGAATTGTCTGTGAATATAAAGATCCTGTGTCCGAGGGCGAGGGGCGCCAAGGGTTTATGTGGGTAACCGGCAGATCCATCCGGCAGAACCAAAACAGTAAAAGAAAAGGGATGAAGGTACCAAATTTTGTAGCCAAATGGGACTGGCCGATAGTGTAACTGTATAGAAATCTAGGGGGGACAGGGAGGATTCGTGTAATTAAAGGGGAACTCCGGCTTCCGAACCACAATTTGTCAAACAGAAACCCCTAATATACCACTCACCAGGGCCGGAATGGGGGGGCAGGCAAGTAGCCCTTGTGCCTACCCCTAGTCTTGGCCTTTGTCCCCACACTGCGCCCGTGTCCCCCTCACTGGCCGTATTAGCTCTCTTAGTAGTTTTCAGCACTACTTAGTGGTGGGGGGCGGGTTTCCTTGGGCGCTGCCTATCACTGTAATCCAGGGGTGGGCAAACTTTTTGGCTCAGGGGCCACATTGACTTACCGACGGGCTGGGCCAGCGTTACACCATTTCCGCGCGTCAGTCCCCAGACGCCAAGTCTCATGTGATGAGACCTGCAGAGTCGGCGGGCCAGATTAAACAGACCAAGGGGCCGGGCGTGGCCCGCGGGCGGTAGTTTGCCCACCCCTGCTGTAATCTGTTCCTTCAAACAGTAGGAATAAATCCCATTTTATATGCTGAAATCCAGCTGCAAAACAGTTCTACTCTTTCTGCATCATTTGTAATCCTGGCAGGGGAGGAGGGACTAAAACACTGATGTTACACATTGCAACAACTTCCCCACAGCTTACAGACAGCCAAGTCAAGCCATCTGCAATTATAATGAAGTGTTTTTAGAGGAAAGAAAGAGAGACATCTACGTCCCCTCGCTACGTACCTTACCCAGGCTCCCGGGGGTAGGGAAGATCCTTTGAGAGCAGCGGAAACATGACAACCATTGTAACTTCTGTAAGAGACAGTCAGAACCCAACCACTGCAATCTACCTAAGAGACATTCAACACCCAATCACTGTATCTATCCTGAGAGACCGTCAGAACCCAGTCACTCTAACCTCTATAAGAGACAGTCAGAACCCAGTCACTCTAACCTCTATAAGAGACAGTCAGAACCCAACAACTGTATCCATCCTGAGAGACAGCCAGAACCCAATTACTGTAACCATCCTGAGAGACAGTCAGAACCCAATCACTGTAACCATCCTGAGAGACAGTCAGAACCCAATCACTGTAACCATCCTGAGAGACAGCCAGAACCCAATTACTGTATCCATCCTGAGAGACAGTCAGAACCCAATTACTGTAACCATCCTGAGAGACAGTCAGAACCCAATCACTGTAACCATCCTGAGAGACAGCCAGAACCCAATTACTGTATCCATCCTGAGAGACAGTCAGAACCCAATTACTGTAACCATCCTGAGAGACAGCCAGAACCCAATTACTGTAACCATCCTGAGAGACAGTCAGAACCCAATTACTGTATCCATCCTGAGAGACAGTCAGAACCCAGTCACTCTAACCTCTATAAGAGACAGTCAGAACCCAACAACTGTATCCATCCTGAGAGACAGTTAGAACCCAATCACTGTAACCATCCTGAGAGACAGTCAGAACCCAATTACTGTAACCATCCTGAGAGACAGTTAGAACCCAATCACTGTAACCATCCTGAGAGACAGTCAGAACCCAATTACTGTAACCATCCTGAGAGACAGTCAGAACCCAGTCACTCTAACCTCTATAAGAGACAGTCAGAACCCAACAACTGTATCCATCCTGAGAGACAGTTAGAACCCAATCACTGTAACCATCCTGAGAGACAGTCAGAACCCAATTACTGTAACCATCCTGAGAGACAGTCAGAACCCAATTACTGTAACCATCCTGAGAGACAGTCAGAACCCAATTACTGTAACCATCCTGAGAGACAGTCAGAACCCAGTCACTCTAACCTCCATAAGAGACAGTCAGAACCCAATTACTGTAACCATCCTGAGAGACAGTCAGAACCCAATTACTGTAACCATCCTGAGAGACAGTCAGAACCCAATTACTGTAACCATCCTGAGAGACAGTCAGAACCCAATTACTGTAACCATCCTGAGAGACAGTCAGAACCCAGTCACTCTAACCTCCATAAGAGACAGTCAGAACCCAATTACTGTAACCATCCTGAGAGACAGTCAGAACCCAATTACTGTAACCATCCTGAGAGACAGTCAGAACCCAATTACTGTAACCATCCTGAGAGACAGTCAGAACCCAATTACTGTAACCATCCTGAGAGACAGTCAGAACCCAATTACTGTAACCATCCTGAGAGACAGTCAGAACCCAATTACTGTAACCATCCTGAGAGACAGTCAGAACCCAGTCACTCTAACCTCCATAAGAGACAGTCAGAACCCAATTACTGTAACCATCCTGAGAGACAGTCAGAACCCAATTACTGTAACCATCCTGAGAGACAGTCAGAACCCAATTACTGTAACCATCCTGAGAGACAGTCAGAACCCAATCATTGTAACCATCCTGAGAGACAGTCAGAACCCAATTACTGTAACCATCCTGAGAGACACTCAGAACCCAGGCACTTTAACATCCCAAAGAGACAGTCAGAACCCAATCACTGTAACCATCCTGAGAGACAGTCAGAACCCAATCACTGCAACCATCCTGAGAGACAGTCAGAACCCAATTACTGTAACCATCCTGAGAGACAGTCAGAACCCAGTCACTGTAACCATCCTGAGAGACAGCCAGAACCCAATTACTGTAACCATCCTGAGAGACAGTCAGAACCCAATCATTGTAACCATCCTGAGAGACGGTCAGCACCCAATCAATGTTACATCTCATAGAGACACTCAGAACCCAGGCACTGTAACATCCCAAAGAGACACTTAGAAGTCATCCTCTGTACCTTCCCTGAGAACTGGAGGAATATATCCAATAACTAATTAGCGATAAGATTTCATCTGTCCTGACAAGTTAGAATTATGAAAGCAGATACTTGATTGGTTCCCGTGTAGATGCAGCTCGACGCCCATGTTAGTGAATGAGGGCAGAAGGCCTTTGTAACTACCATAGCTCTGCAGTGTTACATTATATTCCTCGTTATTATTGCCCGGGGCAAATACAGCATTTCCTTCCCAGTCATTTAAATAGGATCCCAATGTGCCAAGCTGTTCCCACTGCTCCGAGCAGCCTGCAGGATCTCTAATCTGATTGGACGACCACAGGTAGGCAGCTGTAATCAATCTCCCGGATCGGCTCAGGCACTAAGAACTGACAGGGTTTGGGTGAGAAACGCGGCGCCGCAGCTTCAGACTGACTGACGGATTTAATATTTCACCCAAAGCTCATTTTCTGAAATGAATTCCTCTGTCAGAGAGAAAAGGCCTCGGAATAACAAAGCACTGCGCTCCATACCGCTATATACGGGCAGCGCCAAGGCACAGGCTTCCCGGGCAGCCTCTGATCATGGCAGCTTGTTAGGGTGGCACCCGCAGGGCCCCCGGGATTCCCTCTTCCGTGCCAATTATACTGACGGCTTCTGAACCCGACATTTCCGCAGAAACCTTCCCAGGGCTTATTAGCCAGAAAAGTCCCGAAATGATCAATTTATTCTACTTTTAGTAACAGTAATGATTCTACAGGGTTTGCAGGCAAATTCACTAAATGATGTTAAATGAACAAGAAATCAAGTGGTTCCTACTGGGGTTCTGCTGCTCTTTCTGTAGGGGGCGCCTTCTAGTGCTACCAACCCCTATTCCTGTAGGGAAATGAGAGCAGGGCAGGCAGTAACCCTTCCGACACTTTCCCCTGTCTCTGCCCCTATATATTAGGTACCTACCTAGTGCTACCAACCCCTATTTCTGTAGGGAAATGAGAGCAGGGCAGGCAGTTACCCTTCCGACACTTTCCCCTGTCTCTCCCTATATATTAGGTACCTACCTAGTGCTACCAACCCCTATTCCTGTAGGGAAATGAGAGCAGGGCAGGCAGTAACCCTCCCAACACTTTCCCCTGTCTCTGCCCCTATATATTAGGTACCTACCTAGTGCTACCAACCCCTATTTCTGTAGGGAAATGAGAGCAGGGCAGGCAGTAACCCTTCCAACACTTTCCCCTGTCTCTGCCCCTATATATTAGGTACCTACCTAGTGCTACTGACCCCTATTTCTGTAGGGAAATGAGAGAGAGCAGGCAGTAACCCTTCCAACACTTTCCCCTGTCTCTGCCCCTATATATTAGGTACCTACCTAGTGCTACCAACCCCTATTTCTGTAGGGAAATGAGAGCAGGGCAGGCAGTAACCCTTCCAACACTTTCCCCTGTCTCTCCCTATATATTAGGTACCTACCTAGTGCTACCAACCCCTATTTCTGTAGGGAAATGAGAGCAGGGCAGGCAGTAACCCTTCCAACACTTTCCCCTGTCTCTGCCCCTATATATTAGGTACCTACCTAGTGCTACCAACCCCTATTTCTGTAGGGAAATGAGAGCAGGGCAGGCAGTAACCCTTCCAACACTTTCCCCTGTCTCTGCCCCTATATATTAGGTACCTACCTAGTGCTACCAACCCCTATTTCTGTAGGGAAATGAGAGCAGGGCAGGCAGTAACCCTTCCAACACTTTCCCCTGTCTCTGCCCCTATATATTAGGTACCTACCTAGTGCTACCAACCCCTATTTCTGTAAGGAAATGAGAGCAGGGCAGGCAGTAACCCTTCCAACACTTTCCCCTGTCTCTCCCTATATATTAGGTACCTACCTAGTGCTACCAACCCCTATTCCTGTAGGGAAATGAGAGCAGGGCAGACAGTAACCCTTCCAACACTTTCCCCTGTCTCTGTCCCTATATATTAGGTACCTACCTAGTGCTACCAACCCCTATTCCTGTAGGGAAATGAGAGCAGGGCAGGCAGTAACCCTTCCAACACTTTCCCCTCTCTCTGTCCCTATATATTAGGTACCTACCTAGTGCTACCAACCCCTATTCCTGTAGGGAAATGAGAGCAGGGCAGACAGTAACCCTTCCAACACTTTCCCCTGTCTCTGTCCCTATATATTAGGTACCTACCTAGTGCTACCAACCCCTATTCCTGTAGGGAAATGAGAGCAGGGCAGACAGTAACCCTTCCAACACTTTCCCCTGTCTCTGTCCCTATATATTAGGTACCTACCTAGTGCTACCAACCCCTATTTCTGTAGGGAAATGAGAGCAGGGCAGGCAGTAACCCTTCCAACACTTTCCCCTGTCTCTCCCCTATATATTAGGTACCTACCTAGTGCTACCAACCCCTATTTCTGTAGGGAAATGAGAGCAGAGCAAGCAGTAACCCTTCCAACACTTTCCCCTGTCTCTGCCCCTATATATTAGGTACCTACCTAGTGCTACCAACCCCTATTTCTGTAGGGAAATGAGAGCAGGGCAGGCAGTAACCCTTCCAACACTTTCCCCTGTCTCTGCCCCTATATATTAGGTACCTACCTAGTGCTACCAACCCCTATTTCTGTAGGGAAATGAGAGCAGGGCAGGCAGTAACCCTTTCCAACACTTTCCCCTGTCTCTGCCCCTATATATTAGGTACCTACCTAGTGCTACCAACCCCTATTTCTGTAGGGAAATGAGAGCAGGGCAGGCAGTAACCCTTCCAAACACTTTCCCCTGTCTCTGCCCCTATATATTAGGTACCTACCTAGTGCTACCAACCCCTATTTCTGTAGGGAAATGAGAGCAGGGCAGGCAGTAACCCTTCCAACACTTTCCCCTGTCTCTGCCCCTATATATTAGGTACCTACCTAGTGCTACCAACCCCTATTCCTGTAGGGAAATGAGAGCACGGCAGGCAGTAACCCTTCCAACACTTTCCCCTGTCTCTGCCCCTATATATTAGGTACCCATTGGGGTAACAGTCACCCCGCTATAGTTCCAGGGGTACCCAGGGCACAAATAAGCACTCACCCCAAATCCCCCCCTAACTGGCCTTCAGGCTGGGCCCCCTTAGCCCATAACAAGGTTACAGATATATAGAAACATTGGGGTAACAGTCACCCCGCTATAGTTCCAGGGGTACCCAGGGCACAAATAAGCACTCACCCCAAATCCCCCCTAACTGGCCTTCAGGCTGGGCCCCCTTAGCCCATAACAAGGTTACAGATATATAGAAACATTGGGGTAACAGTCACCCCGCTATAGTATATACATAGGGCAGGTTTCCCAGTCGCTGGGTGATACTAGTTGAGGCTGTAGGAAGCACTAGTGAGTTACTAAGGAATCCCCAGAGCTCGTTAGTAAGGATATAATTGGGAGGGGGAGGGCAGCGCTGGAGTGTGAGTGGCAGTGAAACAGCTGATTGGGGTTCCGGGCTGTTCCGTAGCCGGGAGAGTTTACGCCGTGTCAGATTCGGCGCATTATCTCCGAGCATGAAATGAAGAAGATGTTATTTCACACATGGTGTCGCGCATCTTATTACCATTTGTGTTTGGGCTAATTCTCATTTTAACCTTCAGCGCAAAACCTAATGTGACAAGCGAATGGATGTAATGCGCGTCGCTCACTTTGCATACGTGTAGCAAACGCATCCAAATATCCAAATGCCAGACTTGCGGCCCTCCTGCTGCTCTCGGGGGGGGGGGGGGGTTCCATTCCAGTTATTTATACCATGATGCAAATCAGCCAATGTCAGGGCCACGATCTCTAGGTTCTTGAATTAAATATCAGTATCGAATTGTTGGGGGCCAGTGTTACCAATTTACCGGTAATTGCCAGTAAATTTGTAATATCTAGTCTGTTCGGCCCAAGCCGGAGCCACCCTCAGCCCTCCAAAACTTCCTGGCATAACCCTCCAAAACTTCCCAGCATAACCCTCCATAACTTCCCAGCATAACCCTCCAGAACTTCCCTGCATAAACCTCCAAAACTTCCCAGCATAACCCTCCATAACTTCCCAGCATAAACCTCCAAAACTTCCCGGCATAACCCTCCAAAACTTCCCGGCATAACCCTCCAAAACTTCCCGGCATAACCCTCCAAAACTTCCCAGCATAAACCTCCAAAACTTCCCGGCATAACCCTCCAAAACTTCCCAGCATAAACCTCCAGAACTTTCCGGCATAACCCTCCAAAACTTCCCGGCATAACCCTCCAAAACTTCCCGGCATAACCCTCCAGAACTTCCCACCATAACCCTACAGAACTTCCCACCATACCCCTCCAAAACTTCTCGGCATAACCCTCCAGAACTTCCCACCATAACCCTCCAGAACTTCCCACCATAACCCTCCAAAACTTCCCAGCATTACCCTCCAGAACTTCCCGGCATAAACCTCCAGAACTTCCCGGCATAACCCTCCAGAACTTCCCGGCATAACCTTCCAAAACTTCCCGGCATAACCCTACAGAACTTCCCGGCATAACCCTACAGAACTTCCCACCATAACCCTCCAGAACTTCCCACCATAACCCTACAGAACATCCCAGCATAACCCTCCATAACTTCCCGGCATAACCCTACAGAACTTCCCACCATAACCCTACAGAACTTCCCAACATAACCCTACAGAACTTCCCAGCATAACCCTACAGAACTTCCCAGCATAACCCTACAGAACTTCCCAGCATAACCCTACAGAACTTCCCACCATAACCCTACAGAACTTCCCAGCATAACCCTACAGAACTTCCCAGCATAACCCTACAGAACTTCCCACCATAACCCTACAGAACTTCCCACCATAACCCTACAGAACTTCCCACCATAACCCTACAGAACTTCCCACCATAACCCTACAGAACTTCCCAGCATAACCCTACAGAACTTCCCACCATAACCCTACAGAACTTCCCACCATAACCCTACAGAACTTCCCACCATAACCCTACAGAACTTCCCAGCAGTATACAGCATTTTATAATTCAGTGGCTCCAGCAATACAGAAAACTGTGACCTCAATGATATATGTCACTGTGGCCCCAGCAATGTATGTCACAGTGGCCCCAGCAATATATAATAGTGACACTACCAATATAGGGTACAATGGCTCCAGTAATATATGACATAGGGGGCATGGGGCTATCTGGGTGGGCTTTGAGACGGATGTTGCACTAGAGGAACAGTGCTGGGGTGGATTGAGGTGGTGTTGGGGGCCAAATATAACCATCGTCTGCTTCGATCCGCTTGGCAACGACCGACCAAAAGAGGCAGAATCACGGCATTCTGGGTAGGGAAGTCTGTGTGGCCTTAGGGCCCCGAGCAGCCGCCGCCGTCACTCAGGGAACTTATTGTTTGTGTCTCAGCGCCATGTTCTGTTATATCGTCTGCCTCAAGGCCTTCTAGAATAGGATATATGGGGAGCGGGAAAAGCCAATCTGTCGCGCTCTCTCCCGGCTCCACTGAGCCGCTATTGGGTTTGTTAACTCTTTACGTCTCAGTCAGTGTGAGCGCTGGACAAGCCCCACCGGGGACACAAATATTATTCTGAGCTGTATAATAACTGGCATGTAACTGGGTGTAGGCACCTCCCTGGCCGAGCCCTGTGGGACTGACGGCTACAGGCGCCCTGTGCAACTTCTACTGATGGTTTTGCCTACAGGGTGTTCTAGACTAGTTCTTAAAAGTTCTAGTTCTCTGAATGGCCATGAGTTGGTCAGTTACCAAAAGCCTATGAGAGTTCCAAACCTCTGATTGGCTACAGGATTTTGTAGGCAAATGGAAGATTGAATGCTTGGTTTGCAAGAGGATGGTTCTAGTCCCATGAAGGTTCTAATGCTCCAGTGGGCTACAAGTTGGTAGGCTGAAGGTCTTTATGAGGGTTCTAATGCTCTATTTTCCTACAGGAAGGTCAAGTCTTATAAAAGTTCTAATTCTCTGATTGGCTCCAGGATAAAGATGGTCCCATCCCTGCTTTTGTTAAGATTGGTTTTAGCCCTACTTACTACATTGATACAAAGAAGCACCCAAAAAGCCTGTGAAAGAACCTACAAACATTAACAAACATCTAAGGGTGGCGAGAAGGAAGAGGCGGGGCAGCACTGAATGTTGGGCGTGGCTTTGGTTAAACATCCAGCCCTCAGGCATTATGTTATGAGTTACTTGGTTATAAACACATAATACTTGGCTGCAATACATAGTAGAATAATATTCTCTGTTCTCATGTTGAGTTTGGGTGGAGTCCATATAATTCAGCTCCAGGATAGGCTGAACCTGTTGCTGCCTCCTAGCACAGAGCCGGGCCAAGCACTTTCCATCTGCAACATCTGCCATTAATAAGAATAAATCATATATTATGGCATGCTGGGAAAATAAATGTCAGAGTGTGCTCTGTTGGTAAATATTAAAGGAGAAGGAAAGGGTCCTCTATCAAAAGAAACACAGGATTTCTTGTCTACTTTTTTAACATGTTCTTCTGTGTCAGACTTTCTCTCTCAGAAAAATCCTTCATTTCTGGGGCCAGAGTCTGCGCAGCTCTCTCCCCTCTCCTACTCCCCCTCCCATAAGACTTCATAAAACTCACTCCCCCCTTCCTTAGGAATGTGTGATTCGAGCTATAACAGCTAGAGCTGAAGCAGGAAGCTATGGAGACCAAGCTAAAATGGCAGCTGCTATCTTAAACAAACAGAGGGAGCTTCTAGGGCTGTTTACTCAGGTATTGTAAAGCTTTCTGCAGAATAAATATAGTATTCTAGGTGGCACCAATGTGGCGAATCTATTGGCCAAAATGACTTTCCTTCTCCTTTGTGTTACTGGCGTAGCTCCTCCCATGCCTGGACATACAGCAACTCTTCTGAAGGTCCCGGAGTCATTTCTCGTTGTGTGTGACTAGGGCTCCCAATTTTTTTAAAAATGAATACTGGGGTGGGGGGGGGGGGGCCAATGACGTGGGTGGGTGTGTTGATGACATAGGAGGGGCAGACCAGTGAAGTTAAAAGGCAGAGCTATGGAGTTGACTGCCAGTGCGATGGTGTTGAAGGGCGGGTTCTTGGCCAAAGAAGGTAATGGGGAGGATCAGGGGTGGAACAAGAGGTCATTACAAACCTTCCGGCAAATGCATTGCCAGTAAATTTATAATACCGGCCTTGGCCACTATTTTACTGGTTAGGCTGGTGAACTACCGGATGGGTGGCAACCCTAACTGTGACTGATATGTGATGTTTGTCAATATGGCAGCTTCCTTCTTAAATAATAGTGGGCTCACTTCTCTCTAATGTGCGATACAGCTGCAGTGTTTTGCTGTTTTTATCTGTTCATTTTACTCGGAGAGTCACAGCACTCCTAGTGGCCATGAATGGAAAATCACCTTAGCCAAGTTTAGAGATTTCCATCATATATATCAATACAAACGTATGTTAAGAATGATGTTCCCTGTGTTTAAGTATATACAAATTTAACCCCAGAATAGCCTGTTTCTTGTAAAACCCAGAATAGATTTCATTATACCGAAAGAGCAAAAGATTAAATTGCCTAAGTGCACAGTTCAGCCGTCTGTATTCCATGTATAATAAGAATGAGTAGCTCTTTTCCGCACACTATGAATCATAAACTGGAGATGAAATCTAAGATGACTGTTATAGTTTATGTCTCCCTAATGTAATGTTATTGTACCAGCCCAATTAATGGAGCTGAATCCATGATTGCCATTTAATTGCCTGTGCAGTTTATGAAGTTAAGGTAGATTTGCCTTGGGCATTCTGTAAGTCTGTACTTATTATACATTATATTGGCTTCTTATTGTATCTGTAAATGAATTACTCCAGGGATCATTCCTGCTTTGTAGAAAAACACTTGAGTCTGAGGGAGGATGAGGATGGAAGGGTCCCACCGAGGGTCAGTTCCATTCATAGATTCAGAACCAATAGACCAATAGAACCATGGCTGATATGATACTGTTTTACCATATCTTTAAGACAGGGCAGGAATGGCCCGGAGCCAGGGTATCTCCAAATGGAACCCTTTTCTTCATTCTAGACCAGCGGTTCTCAACCTGTGGGTCGGGAGCCCTTTGGGGGTCGGACCCTTTCACAGGGGTCGCCTAAGACCATCGGAAAACACATATTTCCGATGGTTTTAGGAATAATTTTATGGTTGGGGGTCACCACAACATGAGGAACTGTATTAAAGGGTCGCGGCATTAGGAAGGTTGAGAACCACTGTTCTAGACCATTTATATTATTTTACTAAATTCTAAAGGGCAGATGTGTCACTTACATTCTATTCATTCATAGGAATGAATAGAACATGAGTTTTTATGTATTAAGCTCTAAACTTCCATTTTGATAAATCTGCCCCTAACTGTTATGGCAGATGCCCCCTGTAGGGCCCCACATGGTAAAGTCCAACCCTTATGGAACATGAAGGCTTTATTGATTGCTGGACCACCGGCTGATACCAGAACCTCTCTGCTGGGATGATAAAGAGATGAAGGGTTGAGTTGGTAAATTCAGTTTCTTTGTGCCTGCCAAGGGCAGCTATGCTTTTTTTGTATCTTGCAAATCTTTGTGGTACTTAAAGCTTTTAACAGGGGCAGTACATTATATATGGGATTGGTTATCCAGAAACCTCTTATCCAGAAAAGCTCCAAATTACTGGCCATCTCCAATAGACTCAATTTTAATCAAATAATTCATGTTTAAAATAATTTCCCTTTTCTCTGTAATAATAAAACAGTACCTGTACTTGATCCCAACTAAGATATAATTACCCCTTATTGGGGCAGAACAGCCCTATTGGGTTTATTTAATGGTTAAATGATTCCCTTTTCTCTGTAATAATAAAACAGTACCTGTACTTGATCCCAACTAAGATATAATTACCCCTTATTGGGGGCAGAACAGCCCTATTGGGTTTATTTCATGGTTAAATGATTCCCTTTTCTCTGTAATAATAAAACAGTACCTGTACTTGATCCCAACTAAGATATAATTACCCCTTATTGGGGCAGAACAGCCCTATTGGGTTTATTTAATGGTTAAATGATTCCCTTTTCTCTGTAATAATAAAACAGTACCTGTACTTGATCCCAACTAAGATATAATTACCCCTTATTGGGGGCAGAACAGCCCTATTGGGTTTATTTAATGGTTAAATGATTCCCTTTTCTCTGTAATAATAAAACAGTACCTGTACTTGATCCCAACTAAGATATAATTACCCCTTATTGGGGGCAGAACAGCCCTATTGGGTTTATTTCATGGTTAAATGATTCCCTTTTCTCTGTAATAATAAAACAGTACCTGTACTTGATCCCAACTAAGATATAATTACCCCTTATTGGGGCAGAACAGCCCTATTGGGTTTATTTCATGGTTAAATGATTCCCTTTTCTCTGTAATAATAAAACAGTACCTGTACTTGATCCCAACTAAGATATAATTACCCCTTATTGGGGGCAGAACAGCCCTATTGGGTTTATTTAATGGTTAAATGATTCCCTTTTCTCTGTAATAATAAAACAGTACCTGTACTTGATCCCAACTAAGATATTATTACCCCTTATTGGGGGCAAAACAATCCTATTGGGTTTATGTTTAAATGTTTTTTAGCAGACTTAAGGTATGGAGGTCCAAATTGCGGAAAGAACCCAGAATTCTGGATTACAGGTCCCAAACCTGTACTATATAAAATTGTTTTCTAATTGTCAGGGGTTAAACGCTCGCCTAGGGGCTCCCCACCCGAATGCTGGCCTTGCTTTCCTAATGACTAAGCTGCACTGCTCTATAATGCCTATAGGGGGCGTCTTCTGTACTAACTTCTCTATCTTTTCTTCTTCTTATCTCTTCCAGGCAAGACAGGGGTGCTTGCTGATCTCTTGCCCAGTTTTGAAGTGGAAATAATGCCAGGTACCCAGTGTCTCCCTCTCTATGTCTCTGCCGATCTGTTTCCCATCCATCTGTCTCTCCATCTGTCTCAGCCACTCTCAGCCAGGTCAGGTTTTACGTGTAGGTCTCTTATTACTGCTGTACTCATGTTGGATGGAAGGTGTAGCCTGTTCCTCGCCCAACACTGATTGGCTTTTATTAGATGACTGTGTACTTTCTAGTCAAACCCATTACATGCCAAGTCAGCAGAGGCAATTAGACATAATTAGACACGCCTTGTAGGTCAGACACACAGACGCACACAGACAGACAGATCTAGCTCACAGTACTACTTACCATTGTGGAATAAAAACATTTTTTAGCCACATTGTACATAGAAGGAAAGAGTTCACGCGTTTGTGAGTGTGTATATGTGCCTATTCTCTTGTGTTATCAAGTTGAACTTCCCAGGTCAATGAGTGGATCCATATGGGCTGATCCAATAGTTTGGCTTCAGTACCAACAGGCTGACCTCATAACAGGCCAACACAAACCCATTGGTAGAGGACTCCATCCACAGCCTAATGCAGTCTTTTCCCAGAAGTATTGTCCAATTAGTCCAATATCTCCTCAAGGTCCAACCTGAAGTCACTCAGTGTGGCTATTGTTTGGCCAGAGCAGCAGAACACAATGTGACGGAACTCTACACCCTGTGAATGATCATAGGGCAGCTCTCAGCGTTCTCATGTACGGCACTAATAGGCAATAAATGATCCCACCAATGTCCAACACTCTTACATAGCAGAAAATCAATTGCCTTTTTAGTTACTGGAGCAAGTGGCTCCAACCCGAGGCGGAGTTTTAGGCTATCATAGGCAGTTTTTCCAGTCTTGATGGATTGATGTCCTAAAACTATGACGTGGTAGTTACAATGATTAATAAAATGAACTGCTGCTCAACAAAAATGCACAATGTACCATTGCCCAGTGACTTTACCCTTTACTGGCCAACATGGCCATGCAGTGGGCAGATTATTTGCTATGTGTGCCTTTGATGGACAGATTATTATGTATTTAATTGATTATAAAGGCAGTCTGTGAAGCTTTGAGAAGGCTGTGTGGCATAGAAATAACCTTGGAGACCCTCTAGTTGGACTTATTCCATCTCCTTTAGGTTAAGGAGGCCATACATGGCCAGATTTAAGCTGCCAATTAGGGACCATCAGACCGATTCAGCAGCTTATCTGTCTGTGTATGGGGCCCTCCAGCAGGCCTCCCGGATCAATATCTGGGCAAAAATCGACCAGATGTTGATTAGGAAGGCTTGATTTTTTTGTCGGATCTGGGACCACATTGGCTCATTGCTCCAACTTCTCATATCCCTAGGGCCAAACGGTCACATTAGCACAATATCGCCCACCCAAGTTGGTCATATCGGGGGATAGATTGGCCTCGCCAAATGGAATTTAGGCTTGTATGGCCACCTATAGTAGAGCCATGATCCAGTCCTCCTTGGCTGAATAAAGGTTAATATTGCTTGACAGCCCCCCCGGCTCTCGGCAGATACCAAGCTCTGGAGGCAGATGTCTCTGAAGCCGACAACTTACAATTTTAGATTAAAAATATTAATTTCATGAGATGCTTTCATAAACTTCTCACAATATCAGATGACTCAATGGCTGCGGAAACGATATCGGAACGTCCTCCTTTGATTCATCTCAGAGAATACGGCCCATCAATAATTCACGGTGTGGATTCTGGCTTTTCATTACAATGGGCCACTTCATCATTTATTCACTGCTATAAAACATTCATGCAGCAGCGGCGGCCTGGTTACGGGGCTACGGGCGTACGCCGGCGGCGGCTGGAATGGAGTGGGACGGCGATGAATACGCGGGAGATTATTAGCGTTGTTTGTCCCACGGACTGCAGATTCCATAATCCTTATGTAAAAGAACTCATTGAGCTCCTTCGGAGACAGAAGCTTGGTTTCCAGCTGAGGGCAATTGAAATGAATAGGATTATTTATTAATCCCCTTCCTACGAACCCAAAGACGTTCAATAGGAATTCTCATGACTCCAGATCCCACAATGCATTGCATGGTCTGCCATCAGCAGAGTAAGAAGAACTGGGTAGGGAATTGTGGGAACTGGAGGAGGGCTGACTACTGCTACATTATGTCATGCAGTCAGGACGAGCAGTGCTTAGAACATTTTTCTTCATATTCAGATTTTCAAAAAAACATTTTGTTTATTTTTTGGGTTGAATTACCCCATAAAGGACAAATAAACCCTAATTTACTAGGGGGCTCCAGTTACTTGGGCTTCTCCTGTGACTCTAATGCACATCTTCTTTGATTTTCCCTGGGATTTTGCAAGGATTATTGATATTGATCACCAAGGGTAGGGTTGCCTGGTTGTTTAAGGGGCTATCCAATTTAGAACCTCCTGTTTTGGGTTTAAAAAACAAATTCCTTCACAGCATATTCACAGCTACTCCTCATCTTAAACAGCCCGCCCACTAAGGTCATCTACCCGCCCCCTTTTTCCAGCTTTCAGTGCCGAGGAAGTTGGCAACCCTACCCAAGCCCAAGGCTGGGCTGTCCAACTGGAGGCCCATGGGCCAGATGTGCCCCCCCCAAAGGATTTTTATGGCCCCCAGTCTGCTCATAGACTCCATAGATACCACTGTATGGGGGCCAGTGGATGTAGAGATGCCCCGGGCAGGGTGGTGTAACCTAAGCTTCACCCACTTTCCAGTAGGTGGGTGCCATTTTTCCTGTCCAAGACTCTAAACTGCCCTACCAAAATATAAGCAGTTTCAGTGATATAAAATTATTCTGATAAGCTAATAACCCCCCCCCCTAGGAACCAATGTGGGGGAAGGGGTAAGGATAGGAAATATGGCAGAAGCAGGAGAAGAGCAAACCAAATTAACAAGGGGGGGTGTATGACTGAGCCCTAGGTATTTTGCAGTATGGGGCCCTTCTGTCTATAACTCAAGACTTCATCTGCAACATACTAAACACATATTATAATGTAAGCGGGGTTGCCATATAAAATGATAAAGCCCCATATACCTACCTGGCATTGTCCTGGACTCCAGCCCAAACCACCTCCGATCCACTATATATACACCAGTATATTATTGTGCATTAAGATGTACTGTACAGGGGTAATTAGGACCCCCCTTGTAGAAGCAAAAGGCTCCAGGTCTTTAAACCTCAATGCAACCAATCAGATGTTTGATTTCGGACACACAGTTAATTGGTTACTTTGCCCCCACTGGAAGGAGACACTGCCCCAAACAGAAATGCCCCGGGCACAAAGCGGCTCAGGAACGGCATAGAAACTAACGACCAGGACACAATGTGCAGCTTTTACGCATCTATTAATCCGCGTGATTCATCAGCTAAAGCTAATTGCCTATTAAAAATACAATTTCTCTGTGCATCTGTCAACTAATGGAAATTACCCTCAATACCATCACTCATTAGCGTCTTGTACTGAAAAAGAGCTTTGTGGGGCTGGGGGTGAAAATGGTTTTGTCCTTTTCGCTGGTTCCAGCCCAGTGCTGCTTTAGTGCAATTCATTGTATTAATAAATGTTTGTATATAATAAATGCAGCTATAGTGTATACGTTAGTCCCTACAGCCCAGAACTGTAGCAAAATTATATGTATGGATTCGGGTTAAGAACTTATCATGGAGAGCCACCTTTCAGGCTTCTTCTTACTGGCCAGGGCAAGAGGTGGGTCAATGATTGGTCATGATGTTAGGGGGGCAGCAATGACGTTAATGGGCGGGGCATGAAGTCAGTGGGCCGCATTTGAGGGGAAATCGTTTGAGTGGGTTAGAAAGGAAGCTGGGAAAGGGGATAGAAGACAAGCCGGAGATGGGCTGGGGGTGGTTCGGAGGCGGGCTGGGGGTGGATTGGAGGCGGGCTGGGGGCAGGTCGGAGGTGGGCTGGGGGTGGATCAGAGGTGGACTGGGGGCAGGTTGGAGGTGGGCTGGGGGTGGATCAGAGGTGGGGCGGGGGTGGGCTGGGGGTGGATCGGAGGGGGGCTGGGGGTGGATTGGAGGCGGGCTGGGGGCAGGTCGGAGGTGGGCTGGGGGTGGATCAGAGGTGGGGCGGGGGTGGGCTGGGGGTGGATCAGAGGTGGGCTTTGGATGAATCAGAGGCGGGCCAGGGGACAAGGCCAGAGGACAAGGCTTTAAAAATATACTAGCAACTACATTGGCAATAAATTTGTGGTACCCTATGAATCCCTCCCTTCCCTGACCCTCTCTGTTGACAAGTTATTATTAACATTTATTTATAAAGCGCCAACATATCCCGCAGCGCTGTACAATAAGTGGGTTTCATACATTGGACATACAGAGTAACATATAAAGCAATCAGTAACCGATACAGGAGGGGAAGAGAGCCCTGCCCAAAAGAGCTTACACTCTACAAGGAGTAACATATAAAGCAATCAGTAACCGATACAGGAGGGGAAGAGAGCCCTGCCCAAAAGAGCTTACACTCTACAAGGAGTAACATATAAAGCAATCAGTAACCGATACAAGAGGGGAAGAGAGCCCTGCCCCAAAGAGCTTACACTCTACAAGGAGTAACATATAAAGCAATCAGTAACCGATACAGGAGGGGAAGGGAGCCCTGCCCAAAAGAGCTTACACTCTACAAGGAGTAACATATAAAGCAATCAGTAACCGATACAGGAGGTGAAGGGAGTCCTGCCCCAAAAGAGCTTACACTCTACAAGGTTACCCATTACACAGCCAGACTCGGCTATACTCTGCCCATTTCCCCACCGCATGTGATGTCCCTGCCTTCTCCCCCAGCCCAAAGGTTGGTAAAATAGTAAAAAAAGGTGGCAACCCTACCTTAGCCCCCAGTCAGTTAATGCTACTTGCTGATTGGTTGCTATGGGATACTAGAACAGTAGCAGATCCTTTAATGGATGGAACAGTTATCTGAGCAGACTAATTGCAAGTTGTAGAGCACAAAGTGGGCCACAGTCTGAGTAACATGAATGAACCCGAATGTCTCTCCAGTCGCGGAGGAAATAACAGCTTTTCACAATTACACGGCACGGCCCTGATTGGTTTAATGAACAGTGTGCGGCACAGAAGGTTTTTATTGTATTTAAACCGGCTTCTTAAGTCTCTTGATGTACATTAATGAGGCCTTCTGTCTGATCGTTCCGGCCGCAAACCACATTTATTTGTCCTCACAGCCTCAGAGGAGAAATATCCCCAAATTTAGTTTCTTTTAATTCTCTTCAAGATAATACGTTGTTTTATAGTGATCGCTGGGTTAGAGCGCGGGACACAAATCCTCTGGTATAAACACAATGTCCTCGTTACAGTAGAACATTCGAGATGGAAATTTGGGCTTCAGACGCTGCTGGCTGATGGGTTTCAAGCTGTAGTCTGTAGGCAGTAACTGTACATGGCCCATTTGGGGGTTGACTATATGAAGTAGGGAAATATGTAGAAGGGCCTGGGGGTGTTTGCTGATAACGAACATAACTGGAGTCAGTGGTGCCATAAACTAAGGGTTTGAAGGATTTATTTACCCGCTCCACAGCCCTGGGCATTATCTCCTGTTTATAGCCTATTTATTTCTAGTCTATAGCTGGAATGCATTGATATTTCCCTGGGTCTTGCCTCTTATAGAGATTTCTTTGGCTTCCATGTTTGATGATCTCTTGTGGTTGGGAATACTCCATTGGGAAGTAGATGGGAAGACTCCATTGGGAAGTAGTTGGGAAGGCTCCATTACTCACTGCCAATGGTTGGTGACTTAATGGGTTGGTTAGTCCAATGGGGCCAACTAGCTGAATCACACTCACATTTTTTGGATCCTAATAATGTCTATGGGAATTAGAAGGTTGCCTCTTATAGAGATTTCTTTGGCTTTCATGTTTCATGATCTCCTTCCCTGACAGAAACAATCTAATTGTTGGCTTCATTGGTCAGTAGCAACTTGTCTCCCACTGTGGTTGGGAATACTCCATTGGGAAGTAGTTGGGAAGACTCCATTGGGAAGTAGTTTGGAAGACTCCATTGGGAAGTAGTTGGGAAGACTCCATTGGGAAGTAGTTGGGAAGACTCCATTGGGAAGTAGTTGGGAAGACTCCATTGGGAAGTAGTTTGGAATACTCCATTGGGAAGTAGTTGGGAAGTAGTTGGGAAGACTCCATTGGGAAGTAGTTGGGAAGACTCCATTGGGAAGTAGTTGGGAAGACTCCATTGGGAAGTAGTTGGGAAGACTCCATTGGGAAGTAGTTGGGAAGACTCCATTGGGAAGTAGTTGGGAAGACTCCATTGGGAAGTAGTTGGGAAGACTCCATTGGGAAGTAGTTGGGAAGACTCCATTGGGAAGTAGTTGGGAAGACTCCGTTGGGAAGTAGTTGGGAAGACTCCGTTGGGAAGTAGTTGGGAAGACTCCATTGGGAAGTAGTTGGGAATACTCCATTGGGAAGTAGTTGGGAAGACTCCATTGGGAATTAGTTGGGAAGACTCCATTACTCACTGCCAATGGTTGGGGACTTAATGGGTTGGTTAGTCCTATGGGGCCAACTGGCTGAACCACACTCCTATTTGGATCCTAATAATGTCTATGGGAATTAGAAGGTTTCCTTCACACAAGTGTTGGAATATTTGAAGCATGATATTGAGTCATCAAATTCCCAAAGACGTTATTGGTTGGGAGTGCACGTGGCGATATATAGAATTTATTTAAACAGGAAAAAAAAGATCTCCAGGGATCATTAAAACTGGCATCCATTGCTGGCCTAGGGCAGTTGCAAACAACAAACTAATGCCCCCATGGTGGTACCTTTAGTGTGAGGAACCTTTCCCCTATCTGCCCCCCCCCCCCCCCCACAGCCAAGCACGGGTGCAGCCAACCCCTAACTGAAGGAAGTTCAATGAATTCTTGTACTTGTGTAATAACAAGTTGCTGTCAGAACGTATCCTGTTACAGGGCAGGTTACAGGTATTTCCTGTTCTGAAACCATAATTTTCCGTGGCACCGTTCCACGCTGTGATATCACTGGCACAGTCTGGCCGACGGGTAACAAATAAACAGACTGGTGCTTAGCAAGCAAAAACTAAATCATTGGGCCAATACATAAATCCTTCCCCACTGCTCCTGAACAGAACAGCCACACTTACAACTCTGAGCGGCACTGACAATCCTGTGGCCGCCATCTTGGATACTTCCTAACCTACAGTATGCCTCTTCCATTCTGCCCTGTAATTACTTATCTCTGCAGCTTGGAGATCTGAACATGCTCCGCACCAAGGGCACTGGGTTTGGGGGTAAATAAATAAAGGCTCCTGTCTATGACTAAAGAACCCTCTTTGCTGGAGGAACTTTCGAGCTGCACTTTGTCACAAAGTGAGTTAATTTTATGACCGATCAGAAATTGGTTAGATTTTCACTTGCCTTGTCCTTTATTAATGTGTTTTTCTTGAGTAGTCAAGTAGAAGAGCTTTAAGCAATTCTCAGTCACAACGTATCAGTGTAGCAATACAGTCAGAGGTGGCGCCTTGGCTCACTGGGCACCCATACAACTCTTCAATGGGGTTACCCCCCCCCAAACCACCAAATTTTGCAGGAGAGTCACTACTTTAGTAACACTACTTGGGAATAGGGTTGCCAACAAGATGGAATTTGACCGGCCTAGCCAGAAAATTGACAGCTAGGGCCATTGCCGATATTACAAATTTACCAGCAATATAGCCGTCCCTTCCCTGACTTGGCCAGCTTCTTTCCTTCCCATTTATTCACCCCATTCACCCGTTTCTCAACCCCCAACCTAAAGTCCAGTAAAAAAGGTGGAAACCTAAATCCCATTTTGTTGTGGTTTTGGACTCCCCAACTCACAGAGAGCCTTCCCACGCCAGACTCTGGACACACATCTATCCCCTTATTAGATGGGATCCAAAAGGATCAACTTGCATTGCTCAACCTTTTCATAAAGGGAGTCACTTGACTCTTCCTGTACCAATGGGAACCCACTACAGGATGTGACATCATACCTAGGGCCCCCTATCCCACTAGATAACCCTACATGGCTACATGGCTAGCTCTTCTTCCGCTTTGCTCAAGAATCATTCTGAGAATGTAAAGAGTTGGGGGTCAACAAGGGACAAATCAACAAGCCCCCTCCACTACATTATTGTGCATATTTTGCCTTCCAAATGCTGTTCATTGCCTTAAGAATGAATGTGCCCCCCCCAATCAGTCACACTGAACTAAATTATCTCCATTAACCGCTGGCAGCCATGGGAACGCACATCCTGGCAGTGAAAGAGTGAAGCATTTCAACACGGGATGCAGTTTTTGCCAACGTGTAATTATCATTATTGATGCAGAAGAAAAGAGCACATATAATCAGCCGGGCATTACTAAGCAACGGGAGAAAAAAAGTCAGCGCAAGAGCTCACTCTTTTGCTTTTAATGTTATGATTTAATTCATGTTACCGAACTCATATCATTTGGCCCTGAGACTTTGCGTTGGTGGTTTTCTATTGGCACATTTAGAAGACTAAATTTTTGTGTATGTTGTGGGTCTTTGTGTAGACAACTTTGGAGACACATCACAAGCACCCTCTTCCGTGGTGACAAGTTACCATCAGCGACCATTGATAAAACTACACATCTGTTGAGTGTTTTGGGGGCTAAAGAGCTGCAGTTACCACTGTATAGTGTGGAGGCAGCAGGGGGGGCTCCAAACAGGGAATTTGCCCCCCATCAGCCTTAAGAGTAATGGAAGATGCCATTCAGCTACTCGGTGGAACCGGGCATGGAAAGAAAAGAATTAAATTGTGGTTGGGGGTGGAGTGGACGTGTCCAAGATGTACTCAGATTTCTAGGGTTCTGGGTTGGCATCTCTGTCTTAATTGGAGCCCATCAAGCTCTTCTCAGTCTTGGTCTGGACTTGGGTTTAAACCCAACAATGCGCAACCTTGACTTGGTCTAGGAACTGGTGCTCTTAACTACAGAGTTTCTGTGAGTGTTGTACTGGGAGTGCAAATCGTGTTTGGCATGGCGGCATGTACCTTGAGTACCTTGACATCTTCCATTTGTAGAGGCTCCATTGAAAGCAACTAGAGGACAGGCTATGCTAACTGTCACATCAGGGCAATTTCTGGTGTCACTGTGTTGCGTTAAGGTATTCTCAATATACACAGACTATTTAGACACATGCTTGGGAGTTTATAAAGGACTAGAAGTGGGTTTTGGTTATTGAAGATAAAGATTTGGGCCTTTGGAGGCTACTATTAACTTGTCTCTGATGAAGGTCTCATGATCTTCATGGCTGTCATTTTCAGGCATGGTTCTGGTGGTTCCTGTGCCATAGATCTATACTACCTCATGTTGATCCAGATAAATACATTCTAGGATTTGTGCCTCTTTAAACGTAATTATTTGCATGAATAAGCAAGTTGTGTAGCAATCACAGCCTCTGATACATCTCCTCATGGAGTGGGAATCTGCAACCTTACCTACCAGGTTCCTCTCACTGCTTCACATACAGGCCAATGATATGCTGGGATGGCTTTGTGCCTGAACTCACTTCAAAGTCTGCCCCACCATCTACTCATTCGTTTGTATTCCACATTGAAAAAAGACTGGGTCTTATGGACCTGGGTCTTATGGACAAAAAATTGCCCATGTCTAGTGACCTTGAGGAAGAAGAAGTTATAAGAGAAACAGGAACTTCTTATACGGTGGTCCCAAAACATTGGGAGTGATATAAAAGATAGAAACCTAAGAATTAGGTCTTGGGAACTCCTATTTTGAGTCCAGCATGGTGAGTCAGTACAAGAGCATAGTAGGTTCTAAGAGAGCATCAGGTGATACAATTCAAGAAACCTCTATATCAAACCCAATGTTCCCTCCAATCCAGGGATCTCCAATTTTTTATTACTCATAAGCCAAAGAATGTTGGTGAGCCACACAAGCATGAAGAAAAGTTATTTGGGGGCCAAATAAGGGCTGTTATTGGCTATTTGGAAGCCCCATGGGGACTGCTGGCCTGCAGGAGGCTAGGCTCTTACTTAGAGTAAAACTGTCTCTGGGCTTCCAAAACTTGTTTCCAAGCCAGAGATTTAGAAATGGAACCTACTTTGGGGCCACTGGGAGCAACATTAAAAAAGGGTGGTGAGCAACATGTTGGGTTGGGGATCACTGCTCTAACCCCTTTGATTTTGCCAAAATTTGGTGTTTGGCGCACCACATTGTGGGAACATTGTTTAGGGGTTCAGCCCATGGTGTTCACCATGGAAAGACACCATTGTCATGTATCACTGCCCAGTATATACAGTATATGGTGTATGGGTAGGTGCATATAGTCCTAGTGCCATCTTCAGTGTCCCATTCAGTCCTACTAAGTGTGAAGTCCAAGCCTCAATCATTCAGAACACTGTTTAGCAAACTCCTCTTTGTCATCCCAGAGTGGGCCTTCGTCTGCCTGGTGATACTGGGGACCTTCCTCTTCTTCGTGATGGTGGGAATCTGCTGGTGCCAGTGCTGCCCCCACAACTGCTGCTGCTACGTGCGATGTCCGTGTTGCCCCGAGACCTGTTGTTGCCCAAGGGCCTGTAAGTATCTGACAGTCCAAGTGGCATTGGTATTGGTGGATGATTTAGGTCTAACTCTGGCCTGAACCATTGTACACAGTGTCTGGTCTTGCTTAGTATGCAAGGTTCTCCTGGCCCAACTTGCCTCGTCTGAGCTGCCATAGTCTTTCTGGTTGGCCAAGGCCATCATTATACCCTCCCATAGTTACCCTACTGTGTAACAACCCCCTAATATGAAGCCAGAAGGTAGATGTGGTCTGATATAAATGGCCACCTGAATGATTCTGAGAATGGAACTCTCCAAAATAGGGACAATTGTTTTTTTCATAACCATAAAAATATACTAATAGTTTACTAACCACAGTTATGTAGGAACAGCCCCCTAATACTTGTGCTGGGATCCATAATGATCCATAAGGATCCATAAGGAGCAGCAGGGGATATGGCACCAGTCTATTAATATAGAGTTTAATTGCTGAGATTATATCATTGCCCTAACACGCAGTTTGGTTCCTTACAGTGTATGAAGCTGGCAAGGCTGCTAAGGTGGGATACCCCCCAACTGTCCCTACTGCCTGCCCCCCCTACTACATCTCCACTATCCCGGTGTCTCAGGTGCCGGCCTGTAGAGTGATGGATAAACCGCACGTCCCACCCTTGGTGCAGAGCGACTCGCTGCCAGGACAGAATGGTAAAGTGCACTATAAACTAGATAAAGTAATGATTAAATAATTGTGACTTTGCCCCTGCTTCTAGCGCCCCCCCAAGGTTATATATATGATTGTGTCAGTAACAATGTAGAGATGAGACATATGAGAACAAGTCAATTCATATCACTAACTGGTTTAATGGAGTAATATCAGGTATCAGAGGTTTCATTATAGGGGTTCTAGCTATCTGTAGGGGGCATTACCCACACATTACTCATTTTCACTTGCAGTTCTCCCAAACATTTGAGGCCTGACTGCCCAGCACCCCACCGCCTTCTGCCACCACTTTCCCACAGATACCCCACTCCTAGATTCCATTTCTGCAATCCTCACCGAAGGAAAGTCTCATCTGTCCCAGTGAAGCCCTCCCAAAGGTGGACGCCAGGATGGGAACAACCTACTCACACCCATATCATTACTGACCCTTACCAAGTCTTCTAAGGGGACTTATTTCTAAGGAAAGACTAATACAACATCTATCTGTTTACCTACCTACCTACCATGTAGATAGATAGATAGATGTTGTATTAGTCTTTCCTTCATCTATCTATCTATCTATCTATCTATATATCTATCTATCTATTTATCAATTACTGTATATACTCGAGTATAAGCCTAGTTTTTCAGCACCCAAAATGTGCTGAAAAAGTCACCCTCGGCTTATACTCGAGTCGGGTACCATGGGTCCCTCTAGACTAGCACCCTCTCTCCTTTGTGTGCAAATTAGGCCACCTGCAACCAGACCCTCCAGTGCCCTGGCCTAGGCTCCCACTAGCAATACTTATTTCCCCTTACATCTCCTCCGGGACTGGGTCTGCTGCCAGTTTGCCAATGTGCAATGAGCGTGGGGTAGTACTCATATTGTTTTTGTTGATCCTCTTCTCCGCTTACAGAGCTAGTTTACTGGTTTTTTTTAAATAAATATTGAAAAACATATACCCACATATACCCCTCAATTAATGTTTTTTTATTGGTATTTATTTTGATTATTAAAACTTAGCAGTAGCTGCTGCATTTGCCACCCTAGGCTTATACTCGAGTCAATAAGTTTTTCCAGTTTTCTTAGGTAAAATTAGGTACCTCGGCTTATATTCGGATCAGCTTATACTCGAGTATATACGGTATCTATCTATTAATCAACCAATCAGTCTATCTATAATCTACCTACCTAACTACCTACCTACCATCTCTTAATTTCCTATCTATCATCTATCAACCCATTACTCTATCTATCAATCGATTTATCATCAATCAATCATCTACCTACCTACCTACCTTATTTATCTTTATTATATATCAGTCTATCTATCCACCTATCAATCATCTATCTATCAACCAATCTATCATATCTATCTATCTATCTATCTACCGTCTTTTTATTTTCTATCACCTATTAATCCATTACTCTATCATCTATCAATCCATCATCTCTCTCTATCATCCATTCTCCATAAAGAACATGCCCTTCTGTAGGAGAATGCTGTGAGAAATGTAATTAGAATTCAGGATTGCAGTAGGCTTCTAGCACAATGGTACCTAGGCAGTCATGCCATGATTTCTTTTTTAATATAATTTAATATCATTTTTAGCACACAGATTGCATAAGTAGAGAGGTAACTAGTTGGGGACCCGTGACTGATCCATAACAGATTTCTTCCATTTATTTCACCCTTTCAGCCGTACGTAAAGGGTACAGGATCCAGGCCGACAAGGAAAGAGATTCAATGAAAGTTCTATACTATGTAGAAAAAGAACTGGCCCAGTTTGATCCGGCCCGAAGGATGCGGGAAAGATGTAAGAATGAAACGCCGGGGCGCTCGCAGCTTAGAGTTTATTTCATCCCTACATTTTCTGGGTTCCGGAACAATAACTTGTCTGTGGGACTGAGTCATCTTATAGCTCCTTGTTTCCCTCCCACTCATTGACTCATCCGCCTTAACTGCTTCTGTCTCATCCCTATTGTTTCCTACTAATGGCGCTATAATGCCTTCAGCATGGTCCCAGTATGTCTTCTCAACACTTAGTGGGTCGGGTTTTTATAAATAACTACAAGCAACGTTCATTGGAACAAAGCAAAAGGGGGCGATGGGCACAAAGGGTTACTGAGACAAGTGAAGGAATACTTTATACAGGGCAGGGGTTTCTGATTTGCCCCCTATGAGGCATAATCATAAGTGAAGGACCCAATGGGAGCTGGATAAAATGTTGATGACTCTCAACATCCTCATAAAGGTCCATGACTAGTTATTGGCAGTAGTTTTATTCCAGTATGAATTCATGTTTCCATGAGCAGTCTCATTGTGATGGTAATGGCAGCGTATGTGGGCTGTCTGGGATAGCCCGGGGGTTGCCTAAGGGTATCGTTTAGTAATAGTGCCGGATACATCAGTAGAATTCCGCCTCTGTAGAGCCCTTTGATTCACCGTGTACTGTATCATATCCATTCAGAACGTGCCTTTTATCATCCGTCGTAAGCCCGGCTCTCTCGCTCTGTTTTCAGACAGTCACACTATTTCAGAGCTGAGCTCTCTGCATGAAGACAACACACATTTCAACCACTCCTATCGGCAAGTCCGGCGGAAGCCATTGCCCCCCAGTTGCAATGCAGACGGAGACGCAGAGTACTGGTCCGGCGTTGTCGGCTCAGCAAGGCCCGCGACATACTCTAAATTCAGGGAAGACAGGGAGAGCTTCCGAAGTAGGTAAGTATCAAACGGGGGGGTACGCCTGGCATTCATTTATTATTAGTCAATGTTAGTCCCCATGTAAGGACCTGGATAAGGCAGCATGTGTATGGAAATGTATAAATATAAAATATTATCATTATATCAAGGCATTGGGCCAAATGTTGTTACTTCAACTATAGAAATGAATGGAGAGCGGTGGGATTTCACTCTCGCCGACTATAGTGAGCTCTAACTTCACCCTTTGATAAATATACCCCATAAAGTAGAATACAAAGATGTTTCACCATTTTGAACTATGGGACAGGGACCAGATGTTCTGCATTGCATTGTGCTCTCCATACTCTTCCCTCCGCTGAGTTACCTTCTCCTGAAGTTCTATCTTCTCCCCACCATATGGTCCATTGAACCTCTCTCACTGGTGTTTCAGAAGTTCTCATGATCTCCCCCCTGCAAATAGATCTTCGGAGGGGCCCAGCATGCAATGCAGGCATTCCCCGCAACTCCCATTCCTAGCTCTCAGGTAGGAGAGCGGTGTGAAGAGGGGTTCACTAAAGCTGAAGCAGACCCTCTGGTCTAAGCCACCTCTTGACCCCCAGGCCCTTCCCCTGCTTTCTCTTTACCAGCGGTTCGCAACCTGTGGGTCATGCCCCCTTTGGGGGTCGCCTAAGACCATAGGAAAACACATATTTCCGATGGTCTTAGGAATAATTTTATGGTTGGGGGTCACCACAACATGAGGAACTGTATTAAAGGGTCGGGGCATTATGGAGGTTGAGAACCACTGGTCTTTACTTAAGCCACTGATGTTCTGTCCCCCCCAGTATCCATGTGTTGCACCCATATGATTTGTATGGAAAGTGACAAAACAAGGAGTGTGTTGCGGTGGAGTAATAAATATATGTTGGTCTGCACACCAACATCCGAGGGACATGCTAAGCTTTTATATAGAGCATAATTATAATTACACCCCATAGAAATACTGCACGGGCATGACTATAATAATGTTATATAGTAATACCTACCCCCGAGTGTGTGGAACAAGCAGAGATTAACACTTATGGATGCAGACCCATTAAATATACTCAAAGTACTTGAACCAAGTTGCACTCATCTATACTAGGATTTTGCGTCAGTTTGCTGATTGTACCTATGTTGGCGCATACGGCAGAACACACTGCGCCTAGAGCCCTGTGCCTAACGCCATCATTATTTACTCCGGTCTGTGCTAGTAGCTTCTCACTGTTGCACCACCTGAACTCACGTCCCATTTGAGCCCAATATACTGGAAAGATCATTGTGTTTTGGGTAAAAGAACTGCACCAATTGTCTGGTCTTTGCAGCAAAACCTTAAATATAGTCTGTGTGGCCTTGTCTTGAGCCCTTAACTGCATTTTCCATTCCCTTCCCTATGGCAAAACATTCATTTTTTTTTATGCAGCTGCTTTTTTAATAAGCAGTGAGCTCTCAGAGTAATCCATACATCTATCATTAATTACTTCTCCTGGACTCTGTATGAGCGGGTTGAACAGAGCTCTTCCTCGCTCCGTTATTTTTCCTACGGTTTGATTCCCTGAGTATAGGGCTTATTAATTAACCATCACAGCAGAGGAATCATGAAGAGGGAGAATGCTTGGAGAGAATTAGCTGTTTTTATAAATCATAAGCCTTATAACAAGTTAAACAAATATATGTTTTCTTCTCTATAAGAATTCAGTATTAGTCCCTTTTTTGTTCTAACCACTGAGCCCCTGAGCCAAGATACTGAATCAAGATCCTACATCTGACTGGCTGAATTGCTTTGAGTCCCTTAGTCAACTCTTAGGCAGGTAGGCAATAATAGGTATAGGATCCCTTATCTGGAAACCTGTTATCCAGAAAGTTCTGAATTACGGAAATGCCATCTCCCATAGACTCCATTATAAGCAAATAATTCTAATTTTGAAAAAAGAAACCCTTTTCTCTGTAATAATAAAACAGTACCTGTACTTGATCCCAACTAAGATATAATTACCCCTTATTGGGGGCAGAACAGCCCTATTGGGTTTATTTAATGGTTAAATGATTCCCTTTTCTCTGTAATAATAAAACAGTACCTGTACTTGATCCCAACTAAGATATAATTACCCCTTATTGGGGCATAACAGTACCTGTATCATAACAAAGTGATGGTTGGACATCTAAATGCAGCCGGTTTAGGAGGCTATATTATTTAATATCTGGTCTGGTTAATACGGACCTCTCCTGATTAATATGAACATGGTAATATCCAATTTTTCACTAGTGATTTTCCAATTATGTCTTAAGACTAACATGGCTTGCCATATCTGCTCAGGGTCTCAAGAATCATCAAATGAATAACAGAGGCAAAACGTATTTTATGCAATGTTCTAGACTTTGGCATAGAACATTCCACGTGTGTTATTCCACCTGCTTTTCTCCCCGCAGCCTCCAGAGACCGACATCTGAGGTCTTGGAAAGGAAATCGTTCCCCATGACAATCCAGGCTGTGTCCACCGACGAGTTAGCCGCATTTACAGACTCTTATAAGCAAAGACCACGGAGGGCCGACAGCCGGGGACCCGGATCAGCACCTCGGTTCGAGAGGTCGGAGACAAGGGGAAGATCACTGTATCAGGACAGCTCTTCAGACGAATACTATGGAAAACGAAACCACGGAAGAGAACTTTTTTCAGACGGCGAAAGAGGCTGGTCTTTCAGCCCCTCTCGAATACGAGCCGCAGAGGACAAGCACCTGCCCAAGCGGATAACCAGGATGGGCCAGAGCTACGACGACGCCTATCTCAGCAGAGTTCTTGAAAGGAAATCGAGGGGTCTCGAGGACACCACTGTAACCCCCTCCAAACTGAGTTTGCGGCAAAATTCCAGTCGCAGCTACGGCCGATCTCCAACGTTGAAGACTGGAGACAGCAAAGACCACAAAGTAGAGGAAGAAGACTCCCTTCCTCCTTACAGTGAAAGGGAGCTTGCAAGGGCTCTCCCATTTCACTCAAGAGACCACTCCTATCTCAGCGCCTCCGACAAGAGGAAGAAAAAGGAGCAGCCCAGTAAAACAGTGAGAAAAGCCTTCTTTTTTTACATGAATGGGTCACAGGCCAAGTGGGGTTGGCGGGCATTGTCAAAGATATAAAGGGCGTATGTGTGTGTGAGGACGTTGCAATCTGATATACCGTGCCATTTATTTTCTAGATGTTTGTGAATCATTAACATGGGACAGACTGAAAACCAATGCATGCTGTATAAAGGCAGCTCTGTTACCGTCTGAGCACATTTCAAAAGGGGACATGTGTTCTTGTCCACTTTTTGGGTTTGTCAATAAAAAAAAAAAAGACCTATTGGCTGTTCGGAAAATTCCATGCTTTTGACATTGGGTGTTTAAATCTGTTTTTATTTTATATATAATAATGTACATTAAGACTTCGGATGTAATATGTCTTGTGCAGGCACGGTTCAAACCCGGGACATTGTTGGAGTGAAAATTTCTTTGTAAACAAATAAACAGATTTAACACGGGATACGCAGCGGTTCCGCTCTTTAAGGTCACATGGTTGTTCAACGCTCGTTATTCTGCACAGATGTATCAAAAATATGTAACTCGGCCAGAAAACTTGACTTCTAAAATCCAAAAGAGCCTCTGCCTCTTGTCTTCTGGTTAAAAAACGGGGGTTTTAATGCTGCTCAGACAGAAAGAAGTGGGAACAAAGCGGCTCATTAATGTCAACATTGGAATTTTAGAACTGTATTCAATTTCGAAAACATCTATATAACGAGATTATGGCTATTTTTGCTACTTACTCTGATTTTGTAGTTATGTTTAATTATCACAACGTTCAAGGGAAGATGCAAAAAACTGTTTGTTTTTTTTGTCTATCGCCAACAGTTTTCCAAATAAAAAGGAAATTGCATCCAATCAACTTTAGAGCAGATATATATACACATATATATATATATATCATTGTCATTCTATGTGTAACCATGTCATCCCATGAATCACCCATCCCCCATATCCGAGAACAGTCCTTCTAAAATAAAGATGGCGTCCCCATGGTGTATGTTTGTTTCCACCTACCAGGATAGCACATTCGTATCTGAATTTCCTTAGGAGTCCCATGTACAAGGCCTAAATGCATACACAACAGTGTTGGAAACCCTAACATTTTACTGGACTGGCCTCTCAGAGAGTTCCATTTTTTTTGTCTTGCCCCCCCCCCCCCCCCCCCCGAGACAGTTTATCATTTCCTTTTATTTTGTCATGTTCATATCTTACTGTCTATTATTTTTTGACAGGGTGATTTCCCAAACAGGATGTCCCTCGTTGTCTGACATCGTTAAAGACTTAAGGAAGATTCTGATTGGAGGAGGCACTGAGGCAGTCCCGATTACGAATGACAGACCCTTGAGCCACTGTGCTCCACGGAAGCCCTTCTTGACGTGGAAGAATCTTTATATAGCCTGTTTGCCCGCAGGATAGGAGACCGTATGCATGGGCCTTAATTTGGAAGCAGCGGTCTCCTGAGAGTAGCCTGCCCAGTCTCATATGGACCTTAATACACATAAACTGGAGGAACCGCCCGCTTCCACTAGTTCAGATTGTGTAAAGACAAGCCTTAGTATATACACCATACATAGTACACCTAAATCAGTATTAAAGGGGTGCTATCTGCCTCTACTCTCCAACATTCCTTATTTCTCTATCAGTCTTACCTTCCTACTATGCGATCTCTTTGTGCCTGTCATATTGACGCTCTCCCGCGTAGGGAACAGTGACTAATGTCTCTATGACAAAGATATCGGTCGGCTTTATGTATTTCCACATGGAGTGTAACGTACTGATGCCTCTTCCTAACGAGTATCATTATTAATGGCTTTTTGGAACCATTTTTGTGACCATTATAAAGAGGTAATTATCGACTATCCATTATTGATTGGTCAAGTTTGGTGGTCACGTAACTACAGATGGAGCAAGAGATATCTCAGAGGGATTTGACCATCCCAGATAGTTATTTCTAGAAAGATATGGCTAGCTTTAGATGTTACAAAGATGATATAGTTACAATAGGATCCTAGGGGACCAATGTCCAATGAGCCTCAATATGGTACGAAACGCATAAAGCTTTATGTGTATATTGTTAATAAAATAATTTTGATTTCACTATATACCTGAGCTTGAAATCGACTTTTTCTGGAGTCCCGGAGTGCCTGCCTACTTCAACTTGCTTGTTCCGACCAATGTCCAATGTCATGGCTCATTGCAGTTAGAAAGGCAACCATTTTGTTTAGCTATAGAGTCACATGACGAAGGAACCGAGGCAACGGAACGTATGTTACACCATGTTGGATTGCATAAAGTCGGGATATGTTTGTCATAGTTCCAGTCTCAAGCATCTGCTTACCCTTTAAAGCTGCTTTGATGTGCCCCGGCCTTTTACTTTCCCTTTTTTTCCACATTTTCAAACACTTTCTGTTTCCGTGAAGTATCCATACAACCATTTGAAGTCATTTTCTTTTGTTGTCGTTGCTAGCAGTAGTAATCTCGGTAGTAGTACCTTAATTCTTATCGTTTCAGTTCTCTGAATGATGATTGGCTTTGCCATTAGCCAGTCGAGATAAACAAGTGTATGAATATGTGTAAAATGAATGTTCTATTATATTGTTTTCTATTATATTTTTAGATTTTGTGTAAATGACTTTGAGATCCTCACAGCAAATCCTTCTGGAACGTTCTTGTCTGTGTGATAAAAAACATGGAAAATCCAGAAGAAGAAGCCGCGAGGTTCTGCCGACAGTATTACACTCCTCAAACTGTTTACATTGCTGCATAATTATACCGAGGGCTCGTTTATTCCTCGTCTCCGGGGTTGGTGGGGCCTCTTGGGAATAAAAAAAAAAGGTCTTAATTAACTGAACAGGTTGACTTTCCAGGTTAGAAAGCCTTGGGTGCATGGCTCTTCCCCAGGACATAATGGGGCTCATTTATGAACACTGGGCAAATTTGCCCATGGGCAGTAACCCATAGCAACCAATCAGTGATTGCCTTTTTTTCAGCCAGCTGCATGTAGAACAATGAATGCAACAATTTGATTGGTTGCCATAGGTTACTGCCCCTGGGCAAATTTTCCCAGTGTTCATAAATGACCCCCAATGTGTTTCCCCACCCACTGGATGCCTTGAATATACCTGTAGCACACTATGGGGCAGGGACGCCCCCCCCCCAGGTAAACACTTGAATGAGATTTATGAATGTGGAAGCAAATAAGTATCCTCTGCCCCCCTTTCATACCTGATTGGTGGCGGGGGGGTATAAAATGCTGAATTTTAGGCCCACCCCCAAAGCCTCCACCCTAGAAACAAGCCCTCAGGTCCCTGTATAGAAAGTACAGCCGAGTTCCACATCGTATTGATGTTATTGTGCAACTCACAACTCCAGCATTTCTCTACAGATGGGAGGGCCAAGAGATAATACAGAAGGGTCTTCCACTTGGTTGTCCACGTTGGGCATACAGAGGTAACAGGATTGATGTTCTCTTAACCTAGCTTAGCTCTTGTACCTAAAATGTGGTTTAGCAGAAAAGATAGCCAAGGCTACTGCTGGTATTACTCTGGCTACATCTGTAGTTCATTGCACTGTCTGCACCCAAGAGATGAAGGTGATCTACCTCTGTATAAACAAAACACCTACATTTCATTATCTGAATTGGTTGCATCCAAATAGCATCGAGCACTCATTCTGCTGCTTGGCTATTGGAACGCAAAGCTTTGCTTGGTGACCAGTAACCTGGAGTAATGACGTTCCTCAGGCCCTCAGCTTCAGGCCACTTCTTGGACCGTTGGTAAATGTAAGCAGGTCACACTATGTACTGAACAAATAAGAAGTCCTTGTACAAAGAACCTTTTAATGATGATGGGTCACTGGAACTGGGGAATCCTCACGTTCTCTTGATGTTTGTTGATGACAAATCTTAAGTGATGAGAAGAAGACATAGTCACAATGGAATCCCTCAAGGAATCAGAGAGGGGTTAATGTGATCCCTGAATTGAAATCCCATTCTGCACTTGGGCATAAAGTACAATGCAAGTTGAGACCTTTCCTTTATAGTAAGTCCATAGTCCAATGCTAGAACAAAGTCCTAGAACAAAGTCAAATCATTACTATTCAAGAATCTAGCCTAGACCCGTTCTAGCTATCTTTTGGACCATATCCACAATAGATCATTATCCATTCACCTTGGTGGTGAAACTTAGGAAAAGTTAAGGCGGTGTCACCTGATCTGAGAATCCAACCAAACCCCCCGTTCAGGGAAACGTATTTTTACTTTACGTTATGGATAGCGTGACGGAATCATATCCGCCATTTACGTTGGCTGAAAATCCTGAACCAATAGAATTTGTGAACACAACATGACCTTATATTATAAACCCTCGTCAGTTCCTTCTTGAAGACGTCAGAGAACGTGATCTAGATGCCTTCAAGCCCCATAAGCCTCAGTCTTTTCAAATTTAGTATCCATATTTGTTTCCCATTAGAATAATTAGGCCTGATCTGATTGGCCAACAAGTTTATAGCTCATAAATGATCCTTTTTAGATTATAATTGACATAAACCTGCTGGTCTGCTCTGGGCTGGACCTCCCCGTAGGCCCTTTCCAGCCGTTCCAAAGAAGAAGAACTCTATTGTATGTACTTTATTTTTCTATACTTCAGTGTAGTTCTTGACTATAAAATGAATATGTAACGAGGTGGGCATACATATTAATGAGGGGGGAGGATCCCCGGCCTCGCTGAGCTTACTAAGGGCTTGATTTATTTTTCTTTTCAATATGCACAGGTAGTATCTTCCATTCAGTTTTGCAAATATTGATGGTAAAATGTGAGGGTATAAGTGATTGTGGCCTTTTCTGCATATTTCCATGGATACCCTTGTGTGTGTGGGGGGAGGGGCATAAGCCGAAATATTCTCCCTGTCATCTGTTCGTGGCCACTAGAGGGAGCACTCTAGGACTGAAGGAGGAGCAGTAGGGCAGCTCCAAATATGCAGATAAGGAACCTCCGTTGAGCACAATGCCGATAGCCTCATCCTTCGCTGAAAATGGGAGACAAATCCTGATATTTTCCTGAATGAAAAAAAAATGTATCTTTTGTAAAAATCTTGCCATTTGCAGTGTTCTCTAAAAAACAAAAACAAAAAAAATGTGAATCGTCAGATGCCTTTCCGCTGATATATCTGTTCCGGTTTTGTTTTCCTGCTGTATTAAAGGCAAAGGTTGATCATATTGTTATTATTATAGTAAACTTGTATTTTTATTCCCAAACTGCGACCAGTTGTTGTCATAAAACGTGATTCAATACATTGGCTCCGCCCCCTGTCTTATTTCCCGACTCACAGGGAGGAACTTGCTCCTACGAGGATTGGGATTAAAACAAAAAAATTCAAAAATCGGTGGCGCACAAAACATTTTACAGCAGGTAATGACGTCAGATACATTTGTTACTAGTGGCAATTTTTCCACCAAATTTATAAAATCTTTTTTTGTTTTTTTTTTTTAAATGTTTTTGGAAAGTCTAATGACAAAAATCATAATTTATGGGCAAATTTTTTTAAAAAAAATCAAGGGACACCGGCAAAACGATGCAAGAAAATCTCAATTTCTACTTGATAAATTCCCACAATACCTTGGAGAAAGTCTAGTATTTTCCTTCAAAAAGTTCTCACCAATAATGGTAAATAGCTGAAAAATTGCCAAAAAAATAAATACATTTTACCCTTAGCAAAAACAAAAAGTCAATATTTCCAGTTTTGGTTTTTTTTTTTGCAAATTTGTACTTTATTCTGCACATTAAGTTGTTGATTTATCAAGGCTCGAATTCAGTTTTTATTCACAATTCTGATTTTTTGCTCTAAAACTCAAATATTCAAATTATTGTTGAAAAACTTCAATGTTTCGTATTTATGAAGTGCAAAAAAGCTGAAAACTCGAATGTAAAACTTCGTAGAAGTCACTGGGAATTGTCCTAGACAAAATTGAAGCCATTTTTTTAAAATTCGAGATTTTCACGGTTTTCAAACTCGCGCGTTTTGCAGTTTTTGTCCAGGAAATCGAGTTTTTTTAATTCAGATTTTGAAATAAACAACTCATTATTTGAAGAAGGCATTGTATTTGCAGCTGAAAATAGCAGAAGCTACTGGGGGAAAGTTCACGAATAGGAATGATCGTAGCACCATAGGCTGGGCGGGGCCACAGCAGGGGGCGGGGCCACAGCAGGGGGCGGAACACAGCAGAGCTGATTACAAACAGTAATAAAGAAAACCAATACTTTAGCTTAAAGATGATCTTTGTATTTGTACAATATAGAACTAATCTGTACGTCAAGGCGGATTCCCAATTTTCAAATGATAAATAGCTTATTCTACCAATTGGTAGGATTAGGTTTTAACTGTCATTAGTTGGTATTTGTTTTATTTCCAGGTCCGCACCGGTTCTTCTTCCACACTGCCTGGTTGCTAGGGACAGTGGGGGTCATTTATAAACACTGGGCAAATTTGCTCCTGGGCAGTTACCCACGGCAACCAATCAGATGTTTGATTTTATTGTTCTGCTTGCAGCTGGTTCAAAAAAAGCTAATCACTGATTGGTTGCTATGGGTTGCTGCCCAGGTGCAAATTTGCCCAGTGTTTATAAGCCCCAGTGAGTCCAGAGATCAGTTAACATAATAATGTTGGAAATAAAGATTCCACCTTCTCATAATAACATTACTGGCCTGCAGGGCGGGGGTAGAGGGCTGGGAATGGGTCGGTGGGGGAGCTGTATGTGGTGGGAGTCGGGATATACAGGCTGGGAAGGGGTTGCAGAACAGGGAGGGAAGGAAAGGACGGGTAATAAATATACTGGGAAGCCTACTGTACATTACAGTGACCCCAGCTGGGGGTATAATATACACTGTCACATGAACTTCCATGTAAATGTAGGATGGAGCTTGTGCGGGGGAGGGGCCCTTGCCTCTATATTTGCCTTTATAGGCAATACTGTTTGTATTATACAAGGCTCTTTTTCCCTACTGTTCAAAAGTACAGCGCCCCTAGTGGCTCTAAGTGGATTTTGCTGCTGAATGCTATGGAATTCATGACTTATAAGCCTTTTATCCAGAGAAGGAATGGTCTGTGTGCACAATACGTTTCCTTATTCTATTCTTTATAAGGGAAACAATATGGCAGCACCCACATATAAATGCAACGCTCTATGCACACTATACCCTTGTCCTGTGCTAGCCGCTTGATACAGACCTCTGACTTCTGCTACAATAACTGCCAGTCTGTTGAGGAACCTTCCACTCTGGTCTCTATGTGAGGGGTCCCCAACCTTTCTTACCTGTGAGTCACGTTCAAATATAAAGAGTTGGGTAGCAACACAAGCATAAAAATACTCCTGGGGTCCTGAATACAGGCTGTGATTGGCTATGTGAACTGGCAGCCAACAGAAGGTTCTATTAGACAACTTGCCTCCAAGCCAAGAATTCAAAAATAAGCACTTGCTCTGAGGCCACTGGGAGCAACATCCATGGGTTTGGGATGCAACATTGGTTGGGGATCACTGCTCTACGTTGTTAGACTGCAATACCAGTTATGGCCACTAGGCGCTGTTCTACTGTAGCCTTAAGGTGCCCATACACGGGCCAATTCTAGCAGCAGATATGGGTCCCTTAGACAGATTCGGCAGCTTATCGGCCCGTGTATGGGCACTACCGACGGGCCTGCCCGACCAATATGGGGCCTGAAATCGGGCAGATCTCGATCAGGCAGGTTAGAAAATCTAGTCGGATCGGGGGGTGCATCGGCTCGTTGATGCGGTCCCCAGACCGACTTTGCCTATACCCGTCATTATAATTTGATCGAATTAGCCTGGATTCTCCCGATATCGCCCACCCGTAGGTGGGGATATCGGGAGAAGATCTGCTCGTTTGGCGACATCGGAAAGCGAGCGGATTGGCCCGTGTATGGGGGGCTTTAGGCTGCCTGTCCCCCCAGCAGCTGAAGCGGAAAGCTCATGGCTGATTATGGATGAGGAGCCCATTATGTGCTGTTGTGTCGGCGCATTGAGATGTAAATAAAGGCCATTTCCGACATTATGGGGAGCGCCTCCCGCGCTACAGGCACATCCCGAATCATCTCTTATTGTGGGAGAAACAAAGGCGTCAAACTGAGATCCTTCCCCACCGGCGCTCGCCTGCCAGAGACCCCTCAGGTGCAGCGTTTGGATTAAACCCATGTGATTCAGCAGAATAAGCCCCCCCAGTTACCCCTTACCCGCACCATCTGATATATTCACCTACCCATTCCCAGATGCAATTCCCAGCATTCCACTGATAGCTAATAGGGTTTGTCTCCTCTAGGGGGGGCTAAAGGCTGCCTCTCTCATTATATCTCAAGCCCATGTATTGCGTGTGCCCCCCACCCATGACTCATGACTCCATGACTCCCCAACATGTTCTGGGGCCCAGTTTCACTTCCCAGCCCCATAGATACAATGTTTACAGGTGCCCAGTAAGTACTGACAGGGACACTGGGAGCCTATGGGAGCGAGCTAATGGCACCCCGTGCCCAGTAAGGCCAGTGATATGAATACTGAATGGGTTAAAGTAGGAGGGGCAAATGTATGTATAAGCCAATTAGTGAGTAGAACAACATTTTTCTCAATTCAGGGAAAATGATATTTAGGGGATAATATTGTTTTTCCCATCAGAACAGCAGAGAAGGAGCCTGTCACTCACTCGCTAAGTAATGGCGCTTGGGTGTAAACAATAGTGAGTTGCCATGGCAACCTTTGTGCGCTGAATATCAGGGAACAAAGAGGTACATTGAGCAGAATTCCGGGGCACTGGGGTCCCAGTGGGAGGCTCATGTGGCACAAGCGACACTGGGTATTGTCACCGAGACACCCCCATTCAGCCCCGGCCGCCCCTCTAATGATCTGGAACAAAAAGCTTTTTGCCTCCTCTGGGGAATGCCCCCGATAATGAGAAGATGGCTGCCTATTGGTCCAGGCTTAGGCTCTATAGGGGGCATTTAGAATCTACTTGTAGGTGGGGGTCTCCTTTGGGCAGAGATAAAGCGAGAGATTCCCCCACTGTCAGGCAATTCCTGTATGAGGGGGTTAGAGAGCAAGTACAGTATCCATTCCTATAAGGGAGGGGACACTCTCACTCTCTGCTGCCCTCTGCTGGGAGGTGGGTAACTACACAGGATTGCCCCTCGTCCCAGCCCTTTCCTGTGTATTTATCCAGCTGAAACCCCCCCGGCACTGACAATTATAGACTTGTGTCTGCCCTCAAGAAGCAAAGATGGAGGGGTCACTTGGGTTTGGGCCAGAGGGGGGAAGTTTGGGGTTGGCGGGGGGCAACACATCACTGCCGAGTACCCCGTGTCCCATTTGCTCTATATCTGCCCTGTCATAGAGTTATGGATCATTCTTGGAGCTGCTTTTAGTGGGGTCCGAATAAGGGGGGCTGTCATGGGTCCCCCATAGTGGACCCTACGGTGCTGCTGGTACTGTTGGAAAGGTGGGGGGCAGCAGGGGCAGTAAGGTACAAGCTAATAGTAGGACAAGATGGCAGCTGTATGGGAAAGATGGTGATGAAGTGTAGGCCATGCCCCTTTATCCCCAGCCAGGGGCCCGCAGGGGGCAAGAGTCTTGGCTGTAGGGTTAGTGGGGTCCTGGTGCCCTTCTCCCCCCAGCCACAAGGGGCATAAGGGGCAGGAACACAAATGAACCCCCAAGGAACCCTGACAATAATTGCACCCTGGGTGGGCAGAAAAGGCACCAGAACCAAGTAGAGTCGCCACCTGATTGGTATTTACCCAGCCACTAAATCTGCCCCTTCCCTTCTCTGCTGCTGATCAGCCTTTATACTCCCAGGCCCACCCACGCCCCGCCCATTTCCCCACCCATTTCCCAATCACATTCACCCTTTCCCCAAGCATTGAGTAGATGGGTCAGAGGTCTCGCCATTCATTTCTATGGGAAAGGTTTATGGAGAGACTAAGTGCCCCCTGGGGGCAAGTAACTGCCCCAGAGGGAGGTGGGAAGAGGCCGCAGAACTGCTAATGTAAAGCTGCCTCCAGGGGGCGCCATTTCTCCTCACTGCCCAGCTTGGCAGGAACTCGCTATTTGTTTTACCCAGAGGCCCAGGGGATACTGACTGCCGCCCACTCTCCAGGGAAGCCCTGATTGGTGGCTATGGCAACTGGGCGGGACTTAGCAGACAATTCTGGTCAGAAAGCAGCCAGACAGTTGCTTAGAATGGCATTTCCTTTCATTGATTCAAAAACGCTTTTTTGGGTGGATTTCCCCTTAAGGCAGGCTGAGTGGGGATGATGGGAATTGTAGTTTGGAGAATCACTGGGTGCCACACAGGGTGTTCCATTTACACCAAGGGGAGCCCTGAATGTCACAATCTGTGGGTATTACTGGGTATCAGGGTTCTGCCCAATAAGCGAGCGCCTGTCTCTCAGTCCTTAGGGGGAGGGGCTAGTGCCTGAGAGACTACACTCTATAGGCCGCTGAGCTTCTGCCCTCAAGCCTTTATTATGTATATGTAATATGTGTAGTTCCACTAAACCCTACAGGCTGGGCGGAGCTTCCCTCTGCAGGTGGATAAAGATGGCCGCACACAATCCTGCCTCAGATAAGGTTTTCATTGGTCACTGCTCCCAGTTATAGCAGGGCAGGTAAGTATGTGCCCAAGCCCCGCCCCCTGGTACCTGGGTACTTGCACTTAATCAGTAAATCATCACACGCTCCTGTCATCTGAACATTCTGGGGCCCATTTAGCAATTTTTGCCCAGGCAGTAGCCCATAGCAACCATTCAGTTGTACCTCAGCAGTAACCTATAGGAACCAATCAGTGATGAGCTTTTTATCAGCCAGTGGCAGGTGGAACAATTGTGATTGGTTGCTATGGGTTACTGCCCAGCGTTGGTAAATAGGCCCAAGATGTCAAATGGAATTTAAACAGAACCTGCTTATAGCAGTTACCCCAGTATTGGGCTCCCCCTAACCAGCAGCTTATTGCCCCCACACACATGAACTGGAGCCCAGGAAAGTAGTAGTAGTTACAGGGACAGAGTTGCAATTGAGAATTGTAGTCCAATCACAGCTGGAGGCCGGCAGGTTGTATAGGTCAGGTTTAGTGGAGTGGGGGATGCTGGGAGTTGTAGTGCTATGACAGGCGGCAGGTTGTATAGGTCAGGTTTAGTGGAGTGGGGGATGCTGGGAGTTGTAGTGCTATGACAGGCGGCAGGTTGTATGGGTCAGGTTTAGTGGAGTGGGGGATGCTGGGAGTTGTAGTGCTATGACAGGCGGCAGGTTGTATAGGTCAGGTTTAGTGGAGTGGGGGATGCTGGGAGTTGTAGTGCTATGACAGGCGGCAGGTTGTATAGGTCAGGTTTAGTGGAGTGGGGGATGCTGGGAGTTGTAGTGCTATGACAGGCGGCAGGTTGTATGGGTCAGGTTTAGTGGAGTGGGGGATGCTGGGAGTTGTAGTGCTATGACAGGCGGCAGGTTGTATAGGTCAGGTTTAGTGGAGTGGGGGATGCTGGGAGTTGTAGTGCTATGACAGGCGGCAGGTTGTATGGGTCAGGTTTAGTGGAGTGGGGGATGCTGGGAGTTGTAGTGCTATGACAGGCGGCAGGTTGTATGGGTCAGGTTTAGTGGAGTGGGGGATGCTGGGAGTTGTAGTGCTATGACAGGCGGCAGGTTGCATGGGTCGGGTTTAGTGGAGTGGGGGATGCTGGGAGTTGTAGTGCTATGACAGGCGGCAGGTTGTATGGGTCAGGTTTAGTGGAGTGGGGGATGCTGGGGGTTGTAGTGCTATGACAGGCGGCAGGTAGCACATTCCCGGCGCAGTAGAAGGGAGGAGGAGGCGGGGCTGGGAGTGACGGGCCAGTAGGGAGGAGAGGGAACCAGTCTCACCAGTGCGGCTCCGGCTGGGGGAGGGGAGGAAGTTTCGGAGAGGCGCCCGGAGTTTCACTGGGGATTCCCTGCACTCACACCGGTACCGGGGGGCGGGGGAGAGTCAGTACCGGGGGGAGCGGAGAGTCGGTACCGACAGGCGGAGAGAGAGAAGCCGGAGCCTCCGGGAGGGAGCCCACCTGCCCGGTACCATGTTCCTGCGGGCACTGCTGCTCTGTGCCGGGGTACTGTCCGGTGAGTGAGGGGGGTACGGTATGTATGGGGCAATACCGGCGGGGCAGGTGGGTAGGTGGGTACCGATAGTGAGTGCTGGGAGCGGTACGCATGCGCAGTGAGTCCCACCTGTACAGGTGCAATGGCTACAGGCGCTACAGGCTCAGCAACTGCTGGGAACCCCCCCCCCCGGGCCGCTCTGGGCTCTCACAGGCACATTCCTACATAGACTAGTGTGTTGTATATGCACTTCCCTAGCTACAACTACAACTCCCAGCAGCATTGGCAATGAGCCCCCCCAGCCCTTCTCTTGCCTCACCAGGGCCCCCTGCGTCCCTCCCACTACCCCCCCTTACCTCTCTCATGTGGTTCCTAGTGAGCCCCCCAGTATGGCTGAGCATGATGGGAGTTGTGGCCCCTTGTGACAGCCCCCTATACTGGGCCCGGTACCCTCAGGCTTCTCTGCTGATCCCTGGGAACTTAAAGGGGACGTTACACCTTGGAGTAAACTCTTAGTATGATGTAGAGAGTAATATTCTGGGACAATTTGCAATTGGTATTTTATTATTTGTAGTTTTAGGTATTTCACTTATTCTTCAGGAGCTCTGTAGTTTGGAGTTTTAACAGCTATCTGGTTGCTAGGGTCCAAATTACCTTAGCGACCAGGGAGCAGGTTGAATGAGAAGATGTTTAATGAATAGGGGAGGGGCTGAATAGAAAGTAACAATAAAACTGGAGCCTCACAGAGCAATAGGGTTTGGCTGCCGGGGTCAGTGACCCCCATTTGAAAGCTGCAAAGGGTCAGGAGATGATTAAAAAAACTATAAAAAATGAAGACCAATTGAAAAGTTGCTTAAAAGAGGCAGTTCTATAATGTATTAAACCACCCCTGTGATGCATTCCTGGACTGGCAGTTTGGCACAGACATGGGGTCCCGGGCAGGTACAGCCTGCAGGGCACATGGGGGTTGGCAACATATGACATAATGGTATATATATATATATATAGTATCAGCGCCCATCAGTTCCTGCCCACAGTGGGGTTTCTGCAATAAAATCTGAGGGCTTTGTGCGCTGCCATAGGGGTGGGGGGCACCCAGTGATTAGGGGCTGCGTCATGCCACTTCTGTATGGTTGCCATGGCAGCAGGTAAAATGCCAACCTGGGAATGCAAATGGGGGTATTTGGCAAAGATTTTCATTGGCAGGGTGGGGGTGCCCACATCCTGCCCATAGCATGCCAAGCTCCCTCTGTGCCAGTGTCTCACTGAGATGCCAATGCCTGCGCTTCCAGAATGGGGTAGGTTTGTGCCTGACCGGGCAATTGTTATAAAGCGCAACCCCACCCCCCCCTGTAATTTGTGTTTGTGTCTCACTTGTTAATGATTTCTCAGTCCTGAAACCAATGAGGCGTAAAGAGCAGGACTGGCAGAGAATGGCAGGGGTTAGAGGGGAGAGGAATGCTGCCAGCGGGGCATCAGGGGGTGGGGGGGGGGCAGTAATCAGGGCCTAATGAGGCAGTGTATTCCCCTCCCTGCTGTGCTTCTGTCACTCACATTCCTGAGTAAGTCTGGTGGGGGGGGTGTGCCGGATTATGTAGTGAATAAAGTACCCCCTGGTGTAAAATATAAGGATATTATAAGTCCTTGCGCTTTTATATGGTTATGGAACTCCAAGGTGATTTCTAATATCCTTATATTTTACAACAGGGGGCACATTATTTATCATAATATACAAGTTTCAGTGAGTCATGTGACCGAAATGACATCACTACGCGCCCATTATAACTGATGACCGTTTATAAGGATATAATTTATAGTTTGGTCCCATAGGGAAATATATATATATATATATATATTATGGGCAGGTTTAATATTAAGGAGAGAATAAATAATGACCAAATCTCCGCCCCCTCTTTATGCAAAATGGCAAGAATTCTGGGAAAGCATGAAGGCTTTGATTTACTGATTTCCTTGATGGAAACCAGGGCAGTGGGGCTGACATGAGCGGTGGGGGAGTATTGGAGAAACCGACAGCCCCCCCCCCCCTCCCACTCCCATAATTTATAGGTATGTGCAACCTGTACAGCATCTGGTGATCAGGGGGTTAAATTGCTGCCATTACATGGGTTGCACCTCCCCCCATGGGGCCAAACTGATTTCCAAAGCACTAAAAACCTGTATTTTATATTGCCCCAAAATAATCTATTTTGATTTACCCCAGTTTTGCCCCTTAGGGAGACATGGGTGGCAACACTGTTGGGCACTAGGAGTCCTGGAGGGGCAAACACAGCCCATAGCCAGGCACAACTGTGTGTGCTGGGAAACTAGAAGCCCACTGCCCCCCGTTCCCCCCCCCCCCCCGTGATACTTTCCAACTGTGCCTCAGATTGCTTGTTGTTTTACATATGTAAATGAGGGGGTGGAGCTTGGGCCTCTGCTTGAGCTCTCCTCATTCTGAATGTGTTGTTGTGGTAACAGAATGCCAGACTCACAATGGGCCCCTCTGTAGGGGCAGCCTCGTGCCGTTGCCGGTGCAAAAAGGCTGTTCCTGCTCAAATGTGTCCCCAGAACTGAAAAGCTTTGTCTCCTCTGTTGCAGTTTAAACCTGTAAATAACTACATGTAAGTGGAATGCTCTGGGCGCAGTAAGAAGTTATTTACTCTAAGGTAACAGTGTGTGAGACGCCTGCGGGGTTTATTGAATTTGCTACTGTTCCCCCCCCCTTCCGGGATTTATCAATAAATCAGGCAAAGTCTCTCATTGGGAACATGGAACAATTCCGAGGTTTATTCTTTGTTGCACCATTGAAATAACTCACTAGAGTTCCCCGTGCCCCGCACCCCGTCCCCCCCTTCTATAGAGCCGCTGAATTAGACCTTTTGTTTTATTATTGAATTAGAAAAGGATTTTGGGTCGATTTTAGTAAATAGAAAATTTCTACTGAATTGAATGACTGGCGGCAAAACTTCACAAACTTCCTTGTTTGCAAAACTGCAAATATACAGAGAAGGAATGTTCTGGGCACACAATAAGCTGTACCCCCATACTGTACTGTCTAAGGGAAACACTATGGCACCCCCTACCCATATGTATAAATACAAATATACAGAGAAGGAATGTTCTGGGCACACAATAAGCTGTACCCCCATACTGTACTGTCTAAGGGAAACACTATGGCACCCCCTACCCATATGTATAAATACAAATATACAGAGAAGGAATGTTCTGGGCACACAATAAGCTGTACCCCCATACTGTACTGTCTAAGGGAAACACTATGGCACCCCCTACCCATATGTATAAATACAAATATACAGAGAAGGAATGTTCTGGGCACACAATAAGCTGTACCCCCATACTGTACTGTCTAAGGGAAACACTATGGCACCTCCTACCCATATGTATAAATACAAATATACAGAGAGGGAATGTTCTGGGCACACAATAAGCTGTACCCCCATACTGTACTGTCTAAGGGAAACACTATGGCACCTCCTACCCATATGTATAAATACAAATATACAGAGAAGGAATGTTCTGGGCACACAATAAGCTGTACCCCCATACTGTACTGTCTAAGGGAAACACTATGGCACCCCCTACCCATATGTATAAATACAAATATACAGAGAGGGAATGTTCTGGGCACACAATAAGTTGTACCCCCATACTGTACTGTCTAAGGGAAACACTATGGCACCCCCTACCCATATGTATAAATACAAATATACAGAGAAGGAATGTTCTGGGCACACAATAAGCTGTACCCCATACTGTACTGTCTAAGGGAAACACTATGGCACCCCCTAACCATATGTATAAATACAAATATACAGAGAAGGAATGTTCTGGGCATGTAATTCTCCCATACTGCTCTATGGTGCTGTGGATATAAGGAAATAAAAGTAGTATAAATACCACTATTCAGAGGGGCAATGCTATTTGAGCCGTAATGATTGGCCGAGGGGCAGGGTGGCTACTCTGGGACATTCCTGGAATTTCATTGCCGTTACTTTTCCCATTATGAGCAATAAAGCGCTCTGTGTAGCAGGGAGTACGGATACTTTCCAGCGTTCCCATTCAGTGGCTGCCGAGATTCACAGTTCAGAGGAAGAAACGAGCTCCGCAGCCAATGGGAGAACTTGAATCCTGCGCAGAACAAAAAGTTAAAGTGTCAGGAAAAACCTGTATTTTTGCTCTTATCTCAACTTGCCCTTCACTTCCGCTGCCCGTGTCTCTTTATAGGCGATTGTTTCTCTGGCGCAGAGGCTGCCGACGCACGGTGACCTTGAGGTGCCGCAGGGCAGTGTCCCAGAGTTCCCTGTATAACTCAGCCTGCAGCCTTGTGCCTTTATATGGGCACAGAACCCCTCAGTGCCTGCTAATATCCTTATCATTTACAGTAGGGGGTACATTATCCCTTATAATACATGAGTGATACTCAGAGTTCCCTGTATAACTCAGCCTGCAGCCTTGTGCCTTTATATGGGCACAGAACCCCTCAGTGACTGCTAATATCCTTATCATTTACAGTAGGGGGTACATTATCCCTTATAATACATGAGTGATACTCAGAGTTCCCTGTATAACTCAGCCTGCAGCCTTGTGCCTTTATATGGGCACAGAACCCCTCAGTGACTGCTAATATCCTTATCATTTACAGTAGGGGGTACATTATCCCTTATAATACATGAGTGATACTCAGAGTTCCCTGTATAACTCAGCCTGCAGCCTTGTGCCTTTATATGGGGGGCACAGAACCCCTCAGTGACTGCTAATATCCTTATCATTTACAGTAGGGGGTACATTATCCCTTATAATACATGAGGGATACTCAGAGTTCCCTGTATAACTCAGCCTGCAGCCTTGTGCCTTTATATGGGCACAGAACCCCTCAGTGACTGCTAATATCCTTATCATTTACAGTAGGGGGTACATTACCCCGTATAATACAGGAGTGAGATGGGTACAGTGAGCGGTGCCTACGCCGGTGCCATTAGGGATATAAGGGAAGTGCTATCAGTAATAGGAAATTAAATGTTAGCTAATTGTATTTTCCTATGATTATGGGTAACCACAACAGGCTCACTGATTGGTGTATTTACATTTAGTATCTCGTTAGCAAAGGTAACAATGGGCTGGGAGTTAGAGGCCAATCCTTATCGCTTGCGGCCGGGCTCCATGCCTGAATCTCCTGTGCGGTTCTGCAAGTTTATATAATAATTCCTGTACGGCGGCTTTTAAAGGCAAACTGAGCCCTGACATGAAAAAGCGACTCCCCAATACCCATTCATCCCTCATTCTCACTGGGTTTATAGTTATGTGTAACTGTCACTGTGTCTGTCCCTTTCCCTTCCCTGCACTGCTGGTTCTGACTCCTGATACAACTCCCCAATATCCATTCATTCCTCATTCTCACTGGGTTTATAGTTATGTGTAACTGACACTGTGTCTGTCCCTTTCCCTTCCCTGCACTGCTGGTTCTGACTCCTGATACAACTCCCCAATATCCATTCATTCCTCATTCTCACTGGGTTTATAGTTATGTGTAACTGTCACTGTGTCTGTCCCTTTCCCTTCCCTGCACTGCTGGTTCTGACTCCTGATACAACTCCCCAATATCCATTCATTCCTCATTCTCACTGGGTTTATAGTTATGTGTAACTGACACTGTGTCTGTCCCTTTCCCTTCCCTGCACTGCTGGTTCTGACTCCTGATACAACTCCCCAATATCCATTCATTCCTCATTCTCACTGGGTTTATAGTTATGTGTAACTGTCACTGTGTCTGTCCCTTTCCCTTCCCTGCACTGCTGGTTCTGACTCCTGATACAACTCCCCAATATCCATTCATTCCTCATTCTCACTGGGTTTATAGTTATGTGTAACTGACACTGTGTCTGTCCCTTTCCCTTCCCTGCACTGCTGGTTCTGACTCCTGATACAACTCCCCAATACCCATTCATTCCTCATTCTCACTGGGTTTATAGTTATGTGTAACTGGGTAGGCACTGCCTTACTAAGTACCTGACATTTTCCGGTTATTGTGCTTTTGGCAGTTCCAGGGGCAAAGTGCACTGCTGAGATCTGGGTGCAGACGCTGTGTGTGTGTATGAGAGAGATAATCCTTTATTACAGATAATAGAAATTGCCGCCATGTTTCACTGGTGCCTTTGCTGGGGGCCATAGTTTTATGGTATCTCTTTGTACAGGCTATGAGCAAACTTAGGGGGCTGTTCCTGCTGAATTGTGCTTAGTGCAGGGGAATCCCTATGTGCCATAGTTTTATGGTATCTCTCTGTACAGGCTATGAGCAAACTTAGGGGGCTGTTCCTGCTGAATTGTGCTTAGTACAGGGGAATCCCTATGTGCCATAGTTTTATGGTCTCTCTCTGTACAGGCTATGAGCAAACTTAGGGGGCTGTTCCTGCTGAATTGTGCTTAGTACAGGGGAATCCCTATGTGCCATAGTTTTATGGTATCTCTTTGTACAGGCTATGAGCAAACTTAGGGGGCTGTTCCTGCTGAATTGTGCTTAGTACAGGGGAATCCCTATGTGCCATAGTTTTATGGAATCTCTCTGTACAGGCTATGAGCAAACTTAGGGGGCTGTTCCTGCTGAATTGTGCTTAGTACAGGGGAATCCCTATGTGCCATAGTTTTATGGTATCTCTCTGTACAGGCTATGAGCAAACTTAGGGGGCTGTTCCTGCTGAATTGTGCTTAGTACAGGGGAATCCCTATGCTGCCATAGTTTTATGGTATCTCTCTGTACAGGCTATGAGCAAACTTAGGGGGCTGTTCCTGCTGAATTGTGCTTAGTACAGGGGAATCCCTATGCTGCCATAGTTTTATGGTATCTCTCTGTACAGGCTATGAGCAAACTTAGGGGGCTGTTCCTGCTGAATTGTGCTTAGTACAGGGGAATCCCTATGTGCCATAGTTTTATGGTATCTTTCTGTACAGGCTATGAGCAAACTTAGGGGGCTGTTCCTGCTGAATTGTGCTTAGTTTCCCTTGAAATACACAAAAAGTAATACTCCCAGCCATGTTCCTCTTGTCTGGGGCCATAACTGACATTTACTAACACTCTGAGTTCCCGGCCGCTGACTTATTGGCCGTTTATTTATTGGGTCTGGTACCGTGTAACTGATTTATGGGCCGTCGGCGCTGCCGCCCTGTCTGCTCTGTTATTGATCCAAACTGAAGGCCGTTGGCACAAGCACCGCGAGCTGCAGACTTTATATTCCTGCGCTGGGGGGATTAAAGGGGAAATGAGAAGGATCTTCCGCTGTGTTTATCTCTGCCAATGGGGGAGCAGCTGACTCTCCGTAGGAATGTAGTAATAGTAGCACAGGCTGATAAAGTCTCCAATTTGGGGGAGCAGCTGACTCTCCGTAGGAATGTAGTAATAGTAGCGCAGGCTGATAAAGTCTCCAATTTGGGGGAGCAGCTGACTCTGTAGGAATGTAGTAATAGTAGCGCAGGCTGATAAAGTCTCCGGTTTGGGGGAGCAGCTGACTCTGTAGGAATGTAGTAGTAGTAGCGCAGGCTGATAAAGTCTCCGGTTTGGGGGAGCAGCTGACTCTGTAGGAATGTAGTAATAGTATTGCAGGCTGATAAAGTCTCTGGTTTGGGGGAGCAGCTGACTCTGTAGGAATGTAGTAGTAGTAGCGCAGGCTGATAAAGTCTCCGGTTTGGGGGAGCAGCTGACTCTGTAGGAATGTAGTAGTAGTAGCGCAGGCTGATAAAGTCTCCGGTTTGGGGGAGCAGCTGACTCTGTAGGAATGTAGTAGTAGTAGCGCAGGCTGATAAAGTCTCCGGTTGCGTTACAGGGGCCCGGGCGCTGCTGGTGACGGTTCAGGACACACAGAGGTACACGATGCTCTTCTCCACCATTATCCTCAAGTGCGACTACAGCACCTCGGCGCAGATCCAGGACGTGGCCGTCACGTGGAAGTACAAGTCCTTCTGCAAGGACCCCATCTTTGATTACTTCTCCGCAGGTAAGTCCTGATCCATTCCCTGCACTGGCAGTTCTGACTCCTGAAACAATGTAGCTGGAAGCGAACTGAACTCTGCTGCATTCTATTGGCTCTTACATTGCACATAAGAGTAACGGCAGTTTCCCCCCAGCCTATCAGGCGTCGCTGAGCCTCAATCAGGACCCCACTAACGACTGCAACGACAACCAGCGGGAGGTGCGCATCGTCATCCAGAAGCGGGGGCAGAACGAGCCGGTGCTGGGGGTGGATTACCGGCAGCGCAAAATCACCATTCAGAATAGTAAGTGCCCTCTGACCCCGAGTATAAGCCCCTCCCTGTCGGGGTGAATGTTTCCGTGGGGTAGAATTAGTGGGAGGGAACATTAAATCCTCACAATAGATGTACTTCCTGTCTGGCCATGTTTGGTTCAATGTAAACTTCCTGGGCTGCAAAGGGAGGAGTCCAAATTTTTGTTCTTGCCCCTCCCCCTTGTTTTAGAGTCTGATTTTCACTGGACAGAAAACACTGGGGCCACACAGGTGACAGTTTCTCAGTGGCCCAATCAGATAGAGCTTGTCCCTACGTAGCAGTAATGTAACCGGCCGGCCCACTAGGTATCTTCCAAATTGTGTGGGTGGGAGTCAGATCCCCATTGTAAGCAGCAGTCCTGCCCTGCTTTATGGCTGAGATTCTAGCTATCTGTATAACAGAGCATTCTGTCACAGTGGCACAGATCCTATCCCCCCCCCCCCATTGTAAGCAGCAGTCCTGCCCTGCTTTATGGCTGAGATTCTAGCTATCTGTATAACAGAGCATTCTGTCACAGTGGCACAGATCCTATCTGATCCCCCCCATTGTAAGCAGCAGTCCTGCCCTGCTTTATGGCTGAGATTCTAGCTATCTGTATAACAGAGCATTCTGTCACAGTGGCACAGATCCTATCTGATCCCCCCCATTGTAAGCAGCAGTCCTGCCCTGCTTTATGGCTGAGATTCTAGCTATCTGTATAACAGAGCATTCTGTCACAGTGGTACAGATCCTATCTGATCCCCCCATTGTAAGCAGCAGTCCTGCCCTGCTTTATGGCTGAGATTCTAGCTATCTGTATAACAGAGCATTCTGTCACAGTGGCACAGATCCTATCTGATCCCCCCATTGTAAGCAGCAGTCCTGCCCTGCTTTATGGCTGAGATTCTAGCTATCTGTATAACAGAGCATTCTGTCACAGTGGCACAGATCCTATCTGATCCCCCCCATTGTAAGCAGCAGTCCTGCCCTGCTTTATGGCTGAGATTCTAGCTATCTGTATAACAGAGCATTCTGTCACAGTGGCACAGATCCTATCTGGATTTGCACTATAAGTGATTCAGATAAGAAAAGGAAACGACTCCTAATTTAGCTTTAAATAAACAGCGCCATCAGGTGGTGACAGATATAATTGGCAGCCAAAGCTCTGATTTACCAGACAATATAACCGGTACATTCAGTCGCTTGTATGGGAGGATATGAAGTTATTGCTGAGCCCGTGGGTGCATAATGATTGTGATTTTTGTGTTGGTGATTTTCCCATGATGCCTTTGGTTTGGGGGTTATGGGGGGAAGGAAGTGGGCGCCAGGGGAAGTGAGGGTTGATTTGTGCATAAAGGGAATTCACTTGTTCCTTCCCTGCGGTTCTGTCAGGTTCCGTTATGTTCCACCTGCTCAGCAGCCGCCAGCACCTCGCCCCCCCCACAGCCCCCATCTGTCACATTAGCTCTGTCTGTCAGTGGCTGTCACCCTACATATGTGCTGTCTGTCTGTCTCGGTGGGAGTCCTGCTGTCTGTCAGGAAACCTAGGAATGTCATTGTACCCTGTAGCCTAAATGCTTTAGTGGAACCAGGGGCCCAAACCATGGAAACAGCCCCAGCCCATAATTATTCCTCCAGAAGACATTACCCTTGGCATTATGTGTTCTCCTGGCATCTGCCCAACCGACACTTGTCAAACTGCCAGATGTACAATACAGAAGTATTCTCTGTAGATTTTCTCTAATGAATTTGGGTTCATAGGTAGGCATTATAGTGACCTCTAGTGGCAGCAAGATGCATCTACTGTAGGATATTCTCTGCGTGTGTATTGTAAAGGATGGTATTAGAGGGACCTCTAGTGGCAGTAAATGTGTAATAGCTAGGCAGTACCTAGATGCATTTTCTGTAGAATTTTTTTGTAATGAATGTGCATAGGTAGGTATTAGAGTGACCTCTAGTGGCTCTTACATGCATTTTCTGCAGGATTTTCTCTTATGAATTTATATGTATAGATGGGCAGTATAGCGACCTCTAGTGGCTCTTACATGCATTTTCTGCAGGATTTTCTTTAATGAATTTATATGTATAGTTGGGCAGTATAGCGAACTCTAGTGGCTCTTACATGCATTTTCTGCAGGATTTTCTCTAATGAATTTATATGTATAGTTGGGCAGTATAGCGACCTCTAGTGGCTCTTACATGCATTTTCTGCAGGATTTTCTCTAATGAATTTATATGTATAGATGGGCAGTATAGCGACCTCTAGTGGCTCTTACATGCATTTCTGCAGGATTTTCTCTAATGAATTTATATGTATAGATGGGCAGTATAGCGACCTCTAGTGGCTCTTACATGCATTTTCTGCAGGATTTTCTCTAATGAATTTATATGTATAGTTTGGCAGTATAGCGACCTCTAGTGGCTCTTACATGCATTTTCTGCAGGATTTTCTCTAATGAATTTATATGTATAGATGGGCAGTATAGCGACCTCTAGTGGCTCTTACATGCATTTCTGCAGGATTTTCTCTAATAAATTTATATGTATAGATGGGCAGTATAGCGACCTCTAGTGGCTCTTACATGCATTTCTGCAGGATTTTCTCTAATGAATTTAAATGTATAGATGGGCAGTATAGTGACCTCTAGTGGCTCTTACATGCATTTCTGCAGGATTTTCTCTAATGAATTTATATGTATAGATGGGCAGTATAGCGACCTCTAGTGGCTCTTACATGCATTTCTGCAGGATTTTCTCTAATAAATTTATATGTATAGATGGGCAGTATAGCGACCTCTAGTGGCTCTTACATGCATTTCTGCAGGATTTTCTCTAATGAATTTAAATGTATAGATGGGCAGTATAGTGACCTCTAGTGGCTCTTACATGCATTTCTGCAGGATTTTCTCTAATGAATTTATATGTATAGATGGGCAGTATAGCGACCTCTAGTGGCTCTTACATGCATTTCTGCAGGATTTTCTCATGAATTTATATGTATAGATGGGCAGTATAGCGACCTCTAGTGGCTCTTACATGCATTTTCTGCAGGATTTTCTCTAATGAATTTATATGTATAGATGGGCAGTATAGCGACCTCTAGTGGCTCTTACATGCATTTTCTGCATGATTTTCTCTAATGAATTTATATGTATAGATGGGCAGTATAGTGACCTCTAGTGGCACCTATGTGCATTTTCTATTAGTTTGTCATATAAATAAATTTACAATGAAACCTCAGTTTTATATCTCCTGATTTGAGGTTTTCCCTCATTTTACACAGTTGCTTTATGGTCCCACTGCTATATAATGCATAATACATTATCCAGATTTTACGCCATTTTTTATGGTCCCCTGAAAACTATAAAATGGGGGTTTTGCTGCATTTCTCTAGTTTTATCTTCTTTCTGTTCTTCCCTTCCCCAGAGGCCGACCTGGTGATCAGCGAGGTCATGTGGTGGGACCACGGGGTCTATTTCTGCACAGTTGAAGCTTCGGGGGACACATCGGGGGACCCCGATAAAGAGGTCAAACTGATTGTGCTGCGTAAGTTCCTTAACCATCATCTCCTGGCATTTTCTCTCTCTCTGATTGGAGGAACTGATAACTGCACCCCCAGACTGTACTTTCTGGATCCGCCCGATGTGCCTTTCTGTGCATTAGGCTGTCCTGCAAGGGATTCTGGGATTTGTAGTTCAACTGCTTCTTTATGTGCCCACAGATTGGCTGACGGTTCTCTTCATCGTCCTGGGTGGCTTGCTCCTCTTCCTCCTGATTGGCATTTGCTGGTGCCAGTGCTGCCCACACTGCTGCTGCTGCTACGTCCGGTGCCCGTGCTGCCCAACCAAATGCTGCTGCCCAGAAAAAGGTAGGAAGTGGAGAAAGCGCATGTGTATCATTTGCAGTATCTGCCCATTCACTTCCCAGATCCGCCTGGGGCTAAAGGCTCCGTTTGTGCTATGAACATGTAATACTAATAAACCTTATACACCACATTCTAGTGTGTGTAATGCTGCCCCCGTGTGGTTGAATAGAATAATGAGTTTAATTTTCCTGCACAAATGGGGTAATGTCGCCCCCGTGTGGTTCAATAGAATAATAATTTTTCCTTCACAAATGGGATAATGTCGCCCCCGTGTGGTTGTAGGGGTTAATAGCGAGTGTTGACGAATGCAGAGTTAAAAAGCTAAATAAAGACCGTATAATGTTTGGTAAATGAGTGAAACAAAAGGCTAGAACTGAACTATTTATAGTGATGGGGGGGTCGTGTTTGATAAGGAGAGTAAGCAAGATTTTTCACTGTGAATTACCCACAATGCCTTATGTTAATTCTCTTACCTAGCTATCGCCCGGCACAGATACATGAAGCAAGTAGAAAGCATGGCCCCTTGGATGATGGATAAGCCATACTATGCGGGAGCCGATCGAAACTCCCAGCATTCTTCTTACCAACTAAATCCTTTACTGCAGCGAGGTAAGAAAAGGGTTAATTGGTTTCCTAAAGGGACTAGAGAGTTCAACACTGAAAAGGTGGCAGTTGGGGGTAGAAGGTGGCAGAAGGTGGCAGTAGGGAGGAGGGGGGGGCAGTAGTTGGAGAAGGGGCAGTAGTTGGAGAAGGGGCAGTAGGGGGAGAAGGTGACTGTAGGGGGCAGAAGGTGACAGGCAAGATTACCATGGCCCTTTGGCCCACAAACAGCAGAAGACTATTGGATAAGAATTGGGAGATAAAACATCTAATGGGTTATAGGTTAAAAATATGTATTTATTTGTATTGCCCTGAGCCTCACTAACAGTTTTTCCCATTTTCTCCCTCCTTGTGTTGGTGGCGTCGCTAGACCTCTCCATGCAGGGCAGCCTCCCACTCCCCGCGCAGCCGAGCTTCCCGCCTTCCAACAACAAAGTCCTGGATTTCCTGGAGACGGAGATAAAGAATCTGAACCCGGCGCAGCCCCTGACGTCCGCTCCTCACTACAGCGGCGCCGCCCACCAGCCCAGCATGTTGTCGTCCCTCAGCGAGGTCGGGATACGGGAGGTGGAGCGCCGAGTCATACAGCTTCCCCCATTGGTGGAACATATTGTCAGCTCCCACCGCAGCAGCAACTCCTCCTCCCAGCAGCGCAGAAACATGGGCTCCTGGGACCCCCTGGATGGAGACAGAGACAGGAGGAGGAACAGACAGCCGGGCGATTCCGAGAGCAGCTGGAGAGCGCAGGAGAGACCGCACAGCGACAGATCCTCTGGACACCGGAGAGATCCACAAAGCAACCGGCGCCCAAGAAGAGACGTCTCTCCGCCCCGTCGCTATGACGATAGTTACAGCGATGATTCGCCCGACAACGATCCCCGAGGTCGATATAACCCACGTTCTGAGCGGTCGAGACCTACAGAGAGGAGAAGGTCTCCAGAAAGAGGAGATCAAGGGAGAAGGGGAAGCCCCGACAGATACTCGAGGTCCCAAAGGCACAGGAGGAGTTACTCCCCGCCCCACCGGCACGATTCCTGGAGTTCGGAGGATGAAGGGCACCATAACCCGGGCAGGAGGGGGAGGCGCTCGTACGAGTGGCCCGAGGATAAACCCCCCAGCTACAAGTCTCTCGATATCTGTACGGGAAAAGCTCCGACCCAACGGGCTGGGAGACAGTCTGTAAGAGCATTCTACAGCCTCTTTACTCATACGTTGTACTGCAACACTGCACTGATACAGGGCTGGGACTGGGGGCAGGCAGAATAGGCAGCTGCTGGGAGGGGGGCACAATTTAATTGCTATGAGCAAACTTAGGGGGCTGTTCCTGCTGAATTGTGCTTAGTACAGGGGAATCCCTATGTTCCATAGTTTTATGGTATCTCTCTGTACAGGCTATGAGCAAACTTAGGGGGCTGTTCCTGCTGAATTGTGCTTAGTACAGGGGAATCCCTATGTGCCATAGTTTTATGGTATCTCTCTGTACAGGCTATGAGCAAACTTAGGGGGCTGTTCCTGCTGAAACATGATTAGTAAGCACTGACATAGTTTTATATAATATTCTCTACTGGCTTTCTAGGAGGGGGAATGACAATACAGAAGGGATGGGGGTAAAAGGGGTTTTAAGATAAAGGCTGTGTATCTCTATGTCCTGATGTCTGTAAAATTTCTGCTGTTTCATTGGTTTCTCTCTCCGCAGGACCGGGCAAGTTCCAGAAGTGGGCGGAGCATGGTCATATAACCAGAAGATCCGATACAAATCAACAAATGGACCTTTGTGGTTTCCCAAAGCGCAAATATTTTCAACTTGAAAGCCGAAGAAAGCAAATTGCTACTCTGATTAACCAGCAATACTGTCAGTGCCTTTGGGTTCTATATCTGTATATATGGGCCATAACCAGGTTTTATACAAAGAAACGCACACCCGCTGCCTTACGCCAGACTTCACTGGGGATTCTGGGACCCCTTTAGATCAAACTTAAGGGGGGCCGTTGTCTTATTTCAATGAAGTTTTTGCATCAGGATCTTCCCTGTGAGTCGCGCTGCCATTAAATATGTCACCTCAATGCAATACACTGAATAAAAGCACAAATATTGTGTTATAAGAAGAACCAACCCCACCCGCCAACACAGACTGCCTTCTGCCATGCAAGCTCCTATTTGGCAATCAGTCCCAGGGAGTGGAGGTCACGTGACCAAACATGGCAGCCCTCAAGCCCACTGGGCAAGCCTGCCTTAGTAAGACTGGTACCGGGGAGCGGGGCCATTTTGGGGAGCAGCTCAAGAGATTTTATTTAACATTGAATAATGAGAAGTAACCTGAATAAATCTGACAGTAGCCGTCGGGGAATAGATTCCTGGGAGTACAAGGATATCCTTCCCTAGGAACCTTAGCTGTGTACTCTGTATATATAATTATATATTGAATAAAGTGCCCCCTATTGTAAAATATAAGGATATTGTCACCAAAGAGCCCCATGACCATCGACCGAGTGCTTTTATACAGGTCATGGAACTCCGAGGTGACTTCTGATATCCTTATATTTTACAACAGGGGGGGACTTGATTTATTATAATATACAAGTTTCAGTGAGTCATGTGACAGAAATGGCATAACTAAGCTCCGATTATAACTGATGACATCACTAAGCACCGTTTATAAGGATATAATTTACAGTTTGATCTCATAGGGAAATGACCAAACTGTATATTATATAAGTATAAATCCTGTTCAACCAAATAATGACTTACATATATATATATATATAATGTGGCAAGTAATAATGCAAGGGTGGGCTGAAGCGCTGGTCAGTTAAGGGGCCTTATACATTAATCACAGTGCAGGCTGGGCTCTATACCTGTGCCTGAGGGGCAAGGAGGGTCGCCACCCAGCCGGTATTTAACCGGGTTAGCCAGCAAATCGCCAGCTAGGGCCGCTGCTGTATGTTACCCCTACCTATAAACCCCTCTCTGACGTGGCAGATCCCACCTTTTATAAAGTGGCCAGCCTTAGCCCTGCCCACCCCCCAGCCCCATCCATTCCACTGCCTAGAATGCCCATTTCCCTGCCCCCAAATGACATCACCGCCCGCCCCCACCATAAAGGCTGGTATGAATAGGAAAAAATGGTGGCAACCCTAAGAGCAAGAGAGTGATGTGCTTAATGCCCCAAGCAGGGTAAATACAGAGCTCCCTTGTGCCCCCCCCCCCCCCCCCCCCCTGTTTTTGCCTCCAGAACGACCTGAAGGGGCCAGGTGCATTGTGGGCAATATACATGGGACTTTGCACTTGCTTTATCTGCCTTTTTCCTGGTGATAAACAAACCCTTCTGTATCCCTTGAGCTGATAGGACGTTGCCTCCATAACAAAGAAGGCTGTGTTGGAAAGTTGGCACTGCCCGGGGCATCACGCTGGCACTGTGGGAGCTGCAGCGGGTAGAACCGGCGGTGCAGGTTTGTGGGAACCCAGAGAGCCGGAGGATCCGCACACAGAGTTTAGGGCTGAATATCAGGATTTGTACAATTGTCTAATATACTGTATATATATATATATATATATATTTTTTTTTTTTTTTACTGGAGGAAACAATCATTTGGGCTGCTGTGTGCTCTGTATCTGTATAAACTGGATGTAATTATAGTTATAATAGAGTTATAGACATTGTTTACCTGTAAATAAACCAGAGATGTTTATAGTGGCTCCCTCTGATTTGTGCTGTTCCTGCCAGACTGGGACTGATTTACTAATGCCCGGACTGGCAATCTGTGGGTTCTGGCAAATGCCGCAGACAGTCACTATTTATTGGGCCTATGGGGGGGCTGTTTGGGTCTCTGTTTACTTGAAATACCAGGGCCTATTTTGCTTCCCAGTATGGGCCTGGTGCATCGGTGCAAAAGCAGCCAATCAGCAATAACTTCAGGCTGCACTGATTTATCTTATTGGTTGCAGTTCAACAGGACGCTGACACCTGCCTTCTGGTAAAGGGGTTTTTCACCTTTGAGTTAACTTTTAGTAGGATGTAGAGAATAATATTCTGAGGCAATTTGCAATTGGTCTTCATTTTTTATTAGTAGTTTTTTCATTATTACAGTTTTTGTTAAGCAGCTATCCAGTTTGGAGTTTCAGCAGCTATTTGGTTGCTAGGATCCAAATGACCTTAGCAACCAGGGAGTGGTTTGAATGAGAGACTGATATATGAATAGGAGAGGGAATATAGAAAAATAAGCATAAATAGTAAATAATGCAGACCAATGGAAGGGTTGCTTAGAATTGCCCATTCTATAACGTACTAAAAGCAGCGCTGGATTTGTTATATGGTCGCCGCCCCCATGTGCGCCAGATGTCGGTTTAGGAGGCTTGTCGTTCATGTCCAAACACTGGCAGATAAGCTGCAAAATCAGTAGCTAGAATCAGCCCGTGTATGGGCACCGTTAGCCCCAATTAGCTGATGCCCAGCCTATACACCATAGTGAGAGCACAAACTCTGTGTCAGTCACTTTGCATTTGCAAATCAGCATGTCTGGGAAGGAATATCGTATTTGTGCAACGATTTCCCTATATTACCCCTTCTGGCACAGTTTGGCCTCTGTGACATAACAAACTGTATAAGTTGGATGAAACTATTAGATATTTCTGTTTATGCTGAAATGTACCCCCTGCCCCCCTCCTACCTGTTGTAGCAAATGCATTGTGTAGGTTAATCTCATCTAGGTGTGTATTGTGTGTAGCCAGCCGGCTCTGTCTGGCCCTCCCCATATAATTGCCCCTATTGTGAGGGCACACAGAGCCAGACCCCATAGTGACACAATACACATAGTTACCCCTTGTGAGAGAAGTGCTCTGTCTAGTAAATGCAAAAGACTGAACTGGGCATGCTCCCTAGGTGGCTTCCCATAGGCCCAGTGGGATTAGCTATGATTGGCCCCTCTGGAAGCTGCCTTTGGGTTGGCAGAAGGAGTCAAATCCTGTTTTGGTTTTACGACAGGGGCTGCTCCCTTTCTGGCTACAAAGGTGGCTGCCAAGAGTTCCAAGGAGCCTTTTGTCTGGGGTGTAACCTTAGCTACGGCAGGACCCCCTCCCCTGTGTTCCCTGGAATCTACCTTAGCTGCGGCAAGAAGATTCCCCCCAACTGTGTGTATTTCCCTACTCCCTAAGGAACAAGATTGCAGGCTGGCTACCACCTACTGGCTTATGGGAACCTGCTGATGGCTACTTGCCATTTCTCCAATAAACGCCTCATCCTGTGATACCAACTGTTTGCTCTTTGGGTCCTGCCCTATGTCTGGGAACTCACGGCCCTGAGGTTGTGACATAATTTGGTGGCAAGCAGTGGCATAGGATCCCAGGACCCAAAAGGCACCATGAGCACCCCACCTGGATTCTACGCTGACCCATTGGATCTCTTTGCTTGCATGGATTACTCCTGGACTCCAGAGATCCCTACTGATCCCAGAGAGAGGACCCTGTTCTGGCTGAGATGTGAGTCACTGGGACTATCTGGGGATGAGGGTCTGGCATATGGAGTAGGGCAGTTAGTGGCAGGAGAGGCAGACCTGGAGGATGGGTACTATGTTCTGCAGCGCACCATGCACCAACCAGGTGGGAGATATTGGCACAGTCCCTATACAGTGCTCCCGCTTCCCTGTAGCTTGGCGGAATGGCACGGCCAATGGGAGAGGCTGAGGCCTCCCCGAGTGAAAACCCTGTTTGTTTAGAGTTCAGTGGTTGTGTTGCCCCTGTGCTGGTAGAACCGGAGAGTGGGTGCTGCCACTTTAAAGGCTTGGCAGAGGCTGAGGCCTCCCCAAGTGAAATCCCTAATTGTGTGGAGCCTGGAGCTGCTCAGTTTGAAAAAAGCTCCAAGGAGGGAAGAGATGAGGATTCCCCACTACCTGAGTTGTTGCTGGCTGGAGAGGAACAGGACCAAGAGGAAAGCATTGCTCAGGATTCCCCAATGTCTATCAGAGCAGTCAGTTCTGGGAATGGAGTAAGGGGCACCCGAAAAGCACAACGTGTAACCAGGGCAGTTGTTCCGGAAACCCCCTCTGGCAGACAACAAGGCCAGAGAATTGCCCCACAGAGAAATAAAACACTGGTGAGTCCCCGTGCTGTCCCTACAATATCTCCCAGATGGAGGGGTCCCCCATTGTGTAATGTTACAGGGACCGGGGCCTTGAGAGAGGTTGGGTGGAACTTAGAATTAAAGAAAAGACAGGGGGATAAACATTTGTCTAATACTCTTTGGGGTCCACTGGTCATTGGGGTCACTTGAAGATGAGTCACCTTGGCCTGACTGCTTGGGGGGGGGGAATACAGACTGTACCACCTGGGATTGTTCCCTTCTCCCTGGAAGGCCCCTTTATTGTCCTGGAGGCCAGAACTGTGACATTACAGGGTCGCCCATATGGAGGAGAGAGGGTTAATGATGGCCGCCCTGAAATATCCCTCTTAGATCCTGTGGGTTCTGTTTACACCCCATCTTTTTATTCCTGTTTTGCCAATATGCCCCCCCCCCAAGGAACTAAAGACTTTTGCTAAGTGACTTTGGGAAACTGCACCAACTGCTGCCCCCTACTGTGTGTAAGGGGCCCAGCCACTAAGGGCTGTCGGGGAGGGGGAGAGAATACAGTAACTCTGGGACAGATACAAATTAGGACTCTAAAGTAACATTTTTCTTTCTTATTATGGATATTTTGCTTTATGGGAATTGGCTAGTGAGGCTGCTGGGAACCTGTGTAGGCCCCCAGCAGGCTCACTATTTGGGAAGGGGGAGAAATGTGACATAACAAACTGTATAAGTTGGATGAAACTATTAGATATTTCTGTTTATGCTGAAATGTACCCCCTGCCCCCTCCTACCTGTTGTAGCAAATGCATTGTGTAGGTTAATCACATCTAGGTGTGTATTGTGTGTATCCAGCCGGCTCTGTCTGGCCCTCCCCATGTAATTGCCCCTATTGTGAGGGCACACAGAGCCAGACCCCATAGTGACACAATACACATAGTTACCCCTTGTGAGAGCAGTGCTCTGTCTAGTAAATGCAAAAGACTGAACTGGGCATGCTCCCTAGGTGGCTTCCCATAGGCCCAGTGGGATTAGCTATGATTGGCCCCTCTGGAAGCTGCCTTTGGGTTGGCAGAAGGAGCCAAATCCTGTTTTGGTTTTACGACAGGGGCTGCTCCCTTTCTGGCTACAAAGGTGGCTGCCAAGAGTTCCAAGGAGCCTTTTGTCTGGGGTGTAACCTTAGCTACGGCAGGACCCCCTCCCCTGTGTTCCCTGGAATCTACCTTAGCTGCGGCAAGAAGATTCCCCCCAACTGTGTGTATTTCCCTACTCCCTAAGGAACAAGAGTGCAGGCTGGCTACCACCTACTGGCTTATGGGAACCTGCTGATGGCTACTTGCCATTTCTCCAATAAACACCTCATCCTGTGATACCAACTGTTTGCTCTTTGGGTCCTGCCCTATGTCTGGGAACTCACGGCCCTGAGGTTGTGACAGCCTCCCCCCAACGGGCTGTGCATAAACCCCAGTGCCATTGGTCTCTAGGAGAATGAATGAGTTATATTTGTAAAAACATCATACACAAATGGGGTTGAGGAGACCAGCTCATACATATGCAAATAAGCACAAGTAATTCTGGGAACTAATACCAAACAGCACCAATACAAATCATTTTACATGGGTTTATCCTATAGGGCAGTGCTGTCCAACTGGCGGGCCCGCGACCCCCCTCTGTGTGGCCCCCCACCTGTCTGGCTGCTTTGATGGCTTACCTTTGAGTAAGCATTAAATGGTATCAGTACTGTGATTAACTGGCCCCCTGCATGGTTCTCACCTCAGATTCAGGCTGTAATCCCTCTGTATTGTTTAAACATGTAATTCCCTGTGTTGTTCACACCTTTTAATCCCTACATTGTTCACCCCCTGCATTGTTCACACCTCAGGCTCAGGCTGTAATCACCCCTACACTGTGTATAGGCAGCATAGGGTAGGCAGAGTATGGCACAAACAGGCAGCATAGGGCAGGGAGGGTATTGAACACACAGGCAGCATAGGGCAGGGAGAGTATGGCACACACAGGCAGCATATGGCAGGGAGAGTATGGCACACACAGGAAGCATATGGCAGGGAGAGTGTGGCACACACAGGCAGGGTAGGGCAGAGTATGACACACACAGGCAGCATAGGGCAGACACAGGCATCATAGGGCAGGCAGAGTATGGCACACACAGGCAGCATAGGGCAGGCAGAGTATGGCAGACACAGGCAGCATAGGGCAGGTAGAGTATGGCACACACAGGTAGCGTAGGGCAGGCAGAGTATGGCACACACAGGCAGCGTAGGGCAGGCAGAGTATGGCACACACAGGCAGCGTAGGGCAGGCAGAGTATGGCACACACAGGCAGGGTAGGGCAGGCAGAGTATGGCACACACAGGTAGCGTAGGGCAGGCAGAGTATGGCACACACAGGCAGCGTAGGGCAGGCAGAGTATGGCACACACAGGTAGCGTAGGGCAGGCAGAGTGCTGCCTGTGTGTGCCATATACTCTTTCTACCCTATGCTGCCTGTGGGAGGTGAACCTGGCAGGGGTTTGTTCTGGGAGATTGTTAGCAGTTGGAAATAGCCATTAAATGGTCCCTAAGGTGTGTAAATATATGCTGGGGGTTGCTGTGCTATCCACAGGGGAGGAGGAGTCATATGGATTTTAGGGTGTGTCTTAATATGATATAATATAATTCTTTCACATATGAAGGATGGTTGATATCCCTGCAGTGAGGACCAAGCCTTTGGGTTTTTGCTGCACTACCACCATTGTGATAAAATGGGTGTGGTTTAAAAGGGGGAGTGGTCAAAACTGGCTTCCATTAGCGGCCCTCCACCATGTATGCAAGAGAATTTCCGGCCCTCGGCACCGCAGAAGTTGGACAGCACTGCTATAGGGTAAAGCTCACCCACTGGGGTTTTAAAGCAATCCATCTTTTATTATTGATTCTGGAAGTAGTGACCTAATTATTGTGTTTATAAACTCAGTAATTTAGGTAAAGCACAAACCCATCTTCCAAAAAAAGGGGCTGTACAGATTTAAAGGGGTCGTTCACTTTTAGTATGATGTACAGAGTGATATTCTGAGACATTGCAGTTGGTCTTCATTTTTTATTACTTGTACTTTTTGTATTTATTTCACTGTTTGTTCAGCAACATTACAGTTTAAAGTTTCGGCAGCTATCGGGTTGCTAGGATCCACATTACCTTAGCAACCAGGGAATGGTTTGAGTGAGAGTCAGAAGAAGAAGAAGGCAAATAATATAAAAAAGATCAAAAACAAATAATGAAGACCAAGTTGCTTAGAATTGGAGCCCTGCACCTGCCTCACCTTTATACACCTGCGTGTAACACCTGCTCCCAGCACCTGCCATTAACCCTTAAATGCAATTGTCTCTCTCTCATACTAAAACTGCAATAAAACAATAAATAGCAGCTGTGTTTAACCCCTTCATTACCAGCCACATTTTCACACTTAATTACTGAATTTTTTAGGGGCATTTGCTTTGGGGGGACTTTTAGTTTACTTTGAAGATATATAATAATTAGGTAGATAATTAGATTATCTTCACCCTTTGTTGCAACTGTTAAGGGTCCATTATGGGGGGAGTATCTCTGCACTGGGAATCTAATGACCTACCTTACAAGGAACAAACACAAAGGAGCTTTAGTCTCCCTGTTAAGCTCAAGAAATAAAAAAATTATATTTTTGTGATAAAAAAATAGACAAAAATTGTTTGGCCCAAGTGCCATTCATTGTGCTCAGGTTGTACTTTCCCTTTAATATGGAAAGCCTTATATCTCCAAAATATCCAAATACCACATTTTATACAGTTTAATTAGGATTGTTGTCCTGGGGAGGTGGCAGTTCCCCGCTCTGCTCATTGCTGAGGTCTCTAATCACTTTATGGTTGAACTTGATGGACGTATATGTCTTTTTTCGACCTAACTTACTATGTTACCAACCATTTTCCTTCATTACGTATTTGGTATCTTTGTTGCGGCCGACTGGTCCCAACCAATGTCCATATACTATTGGTAGTGTCCCCTTGAGGATCCGGTTGGAAATTCCTATCTATTCATGAGCCGTGGCTGCCAGTGTATGGCGTATGGGCAGAATAGCGAGTGTGGAGGGGCCACAGCTCATGTTCCAGTTATTTATGGTGTCTGCCTGAATGATGGCAACAATAGAAAGGCAGCAGCCATGCCACATATGGCCTCTCCTACAGTACATGCCTGTTGGCCTGCGGGCCGATTGATTGGCTACCAACACCCTGTGTATAGCCCCTTTAGCTTATGGTGAGTACGGCCCAACGGCAGCCTCATTGTTAAATAGCAGTCCCTTTAAATCCTTTGTGAATTGTGGGCATGGCGGTGCCTATACTGTACCCTATATGGGCACCTTGGTGTCTCTCGCCCACTCTATTGACCATGTCCAGTCATGTGACCAGCCTGGAACAGAACTCCGTGTTCTTGTGCAAAACTGGAATTTGCTCCGTGACGAGGACATTTGTTATTGCTGGAGTTGTGACTCTTTCGCAGTTTGGGTTTCCATAGGAAACGGGTAAGTGATCAGGTTTAATTCTTACCAATTAGATCACTTATAGATATATAATATAGATATATATAATGTTCCTATAGAGCCCACTCCCTGCCCTCCTGTGCTCCTTTCATTTTCATCCTCCACCTTTGCCCTTCTCTATTGACCAGGTTTGTTTTGCCTTTATTTTGTGCCATTCTCTCCTCCTGTCTCTCTTCTCTTTTTATCTTCTCTAATGCTATTCTACTTTTTTCTTTTGTTATTCTGTAATTTAACCTCCCCCCCCATCCCTCTCTTCTTTCTTTCACATTTCCTCTTCTACATTTCTTATGCTCACACCATCCCTTCTCTGCTCTCCACTCTCTCCCGTCTTCTCCCCTTCCATCTCTATGGTTTCTCCTCTCTTCTTTCTTCAACACTTTTTGGTTTCAGACTTTCTCTTTTCTCTTCCTTCTCTCCTTTAATTCCCCCTGACTTTTTCACGTCTGCTCTTCCACTCTTCCCCTTCTAGGCTCATCCCATCTGTTCAACTTTTCTTCCTCCATCTTCTCTTCTGTTCCCTCACTTGCATCCCTCTCCCTTCTTCTAACTGTTTCCATTTCCTACTTCTCTTCCATCCAGGCACCACCATGGGCAAGTTATACACTGTGGCCGCCTTTCTGTTACTCCTGCTCTTGCTGGGTATGTAATGATTATATCCGGTGCATTTAGCCATAGTTGCTCTATCCTAGAGCTTTTGAGCTGCTCTGTGATATTACTATTAGGTGTTATGGCCTCAGCCATTCCCTTGAGCCATGGATTATTCCCAACCCAGGTTAAGTATATGTTGTATCTCCATTAATGGACACCAGTTCTTTTATATCACCCAAGGTTAAGGCTATAAATGGCTCAGGTAAGGGAGAATCCTACCTCTGTGATGTGTATTGAGTGTAACACCGTGGGCATCTGGGACATTGCTGGTTCCATGCCAGCTTCACATTTACCACCCAATGGATTTTGGGGACTAAGCCTATTAGTTGTGATTCAGTGATTAATGTGTGTTAGAATGTAAGGTTTTGGGGTGGGGTCCTGTACACCTGCCAGTGTAGCTGCCTTCTCAAGCCCTAGTGCCCAAGCTGCCTTCATAGCACAGCCGCCATGAATAATCCCGGTGAAGAGAATCAACAGCTCCCCTTGTTTGATGCACAACTTCCTTTGTCTACTACTTTACCACTGTAGGGAGTATAGAAATCCTGGGATTCTCCTTAGCCTACTCTGCACGGGGGCAACGTCTCCCAGTGTCACCGTGATGCTCAGCATGAGTTGGCCCTCAGGCACTACAGGGTTTATTTATCCTAAAAAGTACAAATATCGCACTTATTGGGACTCACGGCCTTGCACTTATTTTGGTAGAAAAGAATGTTCCCTTCCACGTGTAACCACCGCTGGGGACATGGCCACCGTGACATTACCTGTAATCCCCACAATACCCAGGAGACACCAGTATCACTTGTTTTGGAAACCTCTTTTAGAAACTGGAGCAAAATCCATCTCAAAAAGACACGTGCGCAGGGATTGGCTGATTATACCGGACACCTTCGCCTTCACCATCTACGAATCTGTGAACAATCTGTATCCGCCAGCAGGGAAGGTTCTCATGGACATATTTGAAACCCCAGCGGTACAAAACACAAGGTACAAGCGTTGGCATTTATCCCTAAATGGCAGCTGGGGGCCAAATACACATAAGAATAATTGTTATAAAGTAGAACTGTCCGACCTATAGCTCTTTCGCCAATATCACTGCTGCTGGGAGTTGCAGGTTAAGTAACATTGGTTTTAAGTGTTGGAGCTGCCAACTTGCTCAACATTAGCCATTATTTACAATCCCCCCAAAGGCAGCTCAGCTCCCTGCTCTAGCAACACATAGCAACTATTGGCTTACATTGTCTCCCCCTGCCCTTCCCTTTGCATTCTGTAATCCCCTGTATTTTAGATAAGAATAGTTAAAAAAATGTTGGCTTTCATTATTCTGACAGCATTTGATCAGTAAAAAATCAGTTGATTGGTTGCCATAGGTTACAAGACAATTGCAATTGTTGTCCATGTTACTACATGACCCCTAGATGCCAGTTTTTTATACTAAATAAATATTAATGCAATATTCTGTGTCCTACAGGGGTTTCATCATTGATATTACGTCCCAACTTACTCTGAAAGGGGAGGAGCTTCAAAGCAAAATAACTGATTTTTGGAACAAGATTTCTGCCAAAGTCAAAACTGATACAAACTAAACTGAAAATTTACATTAAAAAGTATAATAAATGAAATATGTGAAACAAAATCAGCCTTTGTGTGGTTGTAACATGGTCGCTTTGCTTTCTGGTGGCACAAAGAACAACAGCCCCTAGCGCAGCGATGTAAATCGGGCCCTGATAGCTCATGTAATTCCTATGGACACTATGGGTTTCTATAGTATAGCACATAGGGGCCAGTATAACACATAGGGGCCAGTATAGCACATAGGGGCCAGTATAACACATAGGGGCCAATATAACACATAGGGGCCAGTATAATACTTAGGGGCCAGTATAGCACATAGGGGCCAGTATAACACATAGGGGCCAATATAACACACAGGGGCCAGTATAGCACATAGGGGCCAGTATAGCACATAGGGGCCAGTATAGCACATAGGGGCCAGTATAACACATAGGGGCCAGTATAACACATAGGGGCCAGTATAACACATAGGGGCCAGTATAGCACATAGGGGCCAGTATAACACATAGGGGCCAGTATAGCACATAGGGGCCAGTATAACACATAGGGGCCAGTATAACACATAGGGGCCAGTATAGCACATAGGGGCCAGTATAACACATAGGGGCCAGTATAACACATAGGGGCCAGTATAACACATAGGGGCCAGTATAGCACATAGGGGCCAGTATAACACATAGGGGCCAGTATAACACATAGGGGCCAGTATAACACATAGGGGCCAGTATAACACATAGGGGCCAGTATAACACACAGGGGCCAGTATAGCACACAGGGGCCAGTATAGCACATAGGGGCCAGTATAGCACATAGGGGCCAGTATAGCACATAGGGGCCAGTATAGCACATAGTGGCCAGTATAGCACACAGGGGCCAATATAACACATAGGGGCCAGTATAACACATAGGGGCCAGTATAGCACATAGGGGCCAGGGTGGAACTAGGGGGAGGCAGAAGAGGCAGCTGCCTAGGGTGCAACGATTGGGGGGAGCCTCTCCTGCCTACCTCTAGTCCGTGCTCCTTTGTCATTGCCCCCACTGGTTGTCATTACGCGGTGGGGGCAATGACCCATCACATTGCATCTCCCCCCCTCCTGCCTAGGGCGCCCAGTCGGCTTGTCCTGCCCCTGATGGGGGCACAATGTAGCAAAGCTATGTACATTTGTCCTTACTACCCCTCCTGGTAAGTCCAGGGTTCCATTTGAGTGAATATTGTGCAACCCCTCTGGGGTTTCTACCTTTTTGTATGTGGCAAAAAGCATCATCAGAGCCAATCAACATCATGTGGCCTGTGCCGCCTTGGCAAAGTGGGCATACACTGGCACATATTGTACAGCGCTGCGGAATATGTTGGCGCTTTATAAATAAATGTTAATAATAATAATAATTAGCTGCCGTATTGGTCAGTCAGTCTGTTGAACAGTGTAAGGGACCCAGAACATGTTAAAGGCACTCGTAATCACTTTATATTACTTTGGAGAAATCTCTATATTGGCAAATTATGGGGAAATGGGGGGCAATGTAAAATTTGGGTCATCGCTGTGTTACCTGAATAAATCTCAGTGAGGAAACACAGATGGGCAGGGTGCCACGTTTGCTTGACAAAAATCCTTCCTATATACGGCATGTTGTAACGACACGTATCCCATCACCCGTGGCAACAAAGATTTGTCGCGGGGCAACTAATCTCCCCATCTGTCACTGCCCTAATGCTGGGAGACTAAGTACTGTAACAGCTGGAGGCCAACAGGTTCAAGATAGAAATACAGTCTCCAAAAGGCCAGGAATGGACCATTATCTTGTGGCAGGGGGGGGCCTGGTAACTTGCTGGGCACTACCGCCTGAGGTGGGTTCCTCATATGGGGCTGATTGACATCTCAGCAGAGAAAGGGGCCCTCAGGGAAGTGTGGCCCTTGGGAGTTGGTAGGGTTGCCCCCAGGCAGGTGTTGTATGTATGTATATCTTTATTTATAAAGTGCTACTTATGTACGCAGCGCTGTACAGTAGAATACATTAATACAAACAGGGGGTTATTAAGATAAATAATAGATAAATACACAGTATAACAATAAATACAAATAAATACAAGATACAGTTGCAACAAGTTAAGAGTCAAAGACACAAGAGGATGGAGGTCCCTGCCCCGTAGAGCTTACAATAAAATCCAGAAAGAAAGTGTTGTGGTGATGTCTTGTTCTATAGACTGCTATAGTCCAAACCAATCATATTGCCCAATCAAAGCCTCTTTAGGAAATTAGGTTTATTGTGGTCTGAAAAAGTAATTTGCCAATGACGACACTGACACCTAATTTTTTTCCCAAACACTGCATTTAATACTTGCTCAAATTGGCCCTAGTCTTACTGAGATCCTCATTGTTATGCTACGTAGATTGCTTGCAAGGAAGGGGAGTTTTTGTTGGTGTTGCTATCATTTTACATGCAATACCAAGAAATGCCTTTCTTTATACAAGCAGAAAGCAGTACTATGTCCGTTTCAATATTTGAAAAAATACCTTTTTCCAACCATGGCTCTGTTTATTCATCATAAAACATTTTTAAGGCACTCAAAGTCATTTTATCTTTAAAACTTAACTAAAAACACTGAACTGAGCACATTTAAAAGAAAAAACATTATACACCAAAATGGCTAAATCACATAGGGCACACTGTTTGGGGGTAGTTGCCTGGGGCCGGGATTTTTCCCGCTGTCCCTGAATGCGGTGTTTCTGAGCGACAATTATCTAACCAAGCGTGCCTGCGGGTCCAAACCATTGCCACTGATCAATGATGCGAGATTCCAGGCATTTTGTCATCCACACACAGAGGTATTAAACACTTGGGCAGCAAAATGCCCAGATTTACCCTATGTGCCATTGCCCTAAGGACAAAGGAAGTAACTCAAGATAAGGGAATGGCTTCCTACGGTGCAATGCATACAAATGGGCTCAGCCAACATGCACACCCATATGCATACCTCCCAACATTTGAAAAATGAAAAGAGGGACAAAAAGACTTGACAAAATTTTTTGACCATGCCCACTTTGTGACCACGCCCCAATTGCCACACCCCATTTTTAAAATAGTTAAAATAGTGCCCACGATGGCCCAATAGACAGCACCCCCATAGACAGTGCCCCCCATACACAGTAGCCCTCCTTACACAGCGTCCCCCCATACACAGTAGCCCTCCTTACACAGCGTCCCCCCATACACAGTAGCCCTCCTTACACAGCGTCCCCCCATACACAGTAGCCCTCCTTACACAGCGTCCCCCCATACAATGCCCCCCATACACAGAGCCCCCCAATTGCCCCCATAGTGAGTAACTCCAATAGAAAATGCCCCCATACATAGCGGCCCCCATACATAGCGGCCCCCATAGACTTCTTGGGCTCCTGCTCCTTATTCGGCTCCTCGTACGGCGGTGACAGGACCTTTTATAAGGTTGCGCCCGTGCGTACGTATGATGTCACACATACGCACGGGCGCAACCTTATAAAAGGACCTGTCGCCGCCGTACGAGGAGCCGAATAAGGAGCAGGAGCCCAAGAAGAGACGGAGCTGGAGCGCGTCCCGCTGGCCTGGATAGTTTAATAAATGTTCTGCATTTCCGTAATGCGGGACATTCATTGAACAATCCGGGACAGCGGGATGCGCTGTAAGAACCGGGACTGTCCCGCGAAAAGCGGGACAGTTGGGGGGTATGCCATATGCTGTCTGAAAAAATCAAAGTTACTTAAAGGAAAAGTAACACTAAAAATTCCCAACTAAAAAATCTATTCTACCCTCCCCCAACAATTGCCCCATCCCGAAAACCATTTGCCACTCTGAATGCCTCAGAAGAAAACACCTGCCAAAATCGGCTTGCTGTTATTTGTACCGGTCAGGCTGATAAAAAATGAAACTTTATCACAAGGTTGTTAATAGTGAAAAAAGATAAAACTATAGGGACGTTGGCATTTTTGTAAGGGAAAGGTAGCAGCCCTTCCATGGCAGTCAAGAATAGCAGGTGGGCCCCCAGCTTGGCAATTCCTATTACTATACAGTGTCAGGGCTGCGCTATATCAACTTCCAGGTACTGCCCCCCCTCCCATCACAGACAGTGGTACCGACTCTCTGCCCTCCCAGCCCCGCCCTTAAACGTGGGATCGTCTTGGCCCCGCCCAGTAACTATGCCGGTACCCCAAGGTGAATGGGGAGCCCCCCTACTGACTCCCCTACTCCTGATATCGGCTCTGTCCGTGTCCGCACAAGGTAAGCGGGGGGGGGGGGGTGCGTAACTCAGCGGGGCCCCGGGGCAGTCGCACACACGTGTCTGTGCCTTTGTTACACGGGATTGGCTGGGGGCGCGGAGCCTTACGGTGTAACTACAAAGCACCTGGTTAGTTCGGGGTCTCATTAATGTGGATCCCTCCGCAGGTACAACTCCCCTGGGTACTGTGTTCTGCTGCCGGACAGTGCGGCGGATTCGGCCATTTGGGGGTTGGGAAAAGGGACTTTGTGCAAAGCACTTGGGGTACAGCCCGGCCGTGTGGGGGCGCCTTCCCCTGTGTTACACATTACACCCAATAAAGAATAAAATAGTTTTTCAAACCAGGGGACATTCTTTACTTATTTGCACTGTTTTAAAGTGGTTGTTTTAGATTGGCCAAGTTTTAGCAGCTTTCCAATTGGTCTTTATTTTTATTTGTGTGTAGCTGTTTAATTATTGGGCTCCCTATTCCTTCCAGCAAAGGGGGGGGGGGGGCAAAGTCATGAAGCAAAAACCAGACTAAAGTTCCCCATACACGTAAAGATCCACTCGCCTGGTGAGGTCGCCAAGCGAGCGGATCTTCCCCCGATATCCCCACCTACGGGTGGGCGATATCGGGGAGCTTGAAGTTGAAAAAAAAATAATCCGATCGTTTTATGGGGACAAACGACCGCATTATGTGGGCGGCAATGGGGCAGTCGGTTCGGGGACCGCATCAACGAGCCAATGCGGTCCCCAATCCGACTGAATCTTTTAACCTGCCCGATTGATATCTGGCCAATTTCAGGTCGGCCAGGCCGCTCGTTTCTGCCCCTACACGGGCAGATAAGCTGCCGAGTTGGTCCAAGGGACCCATATCGGCAGCTATAATCGGCCCGTGTATGGGGGCCTTAAGCCTGGATACAGTAACTAAAGTCACTCACAGCTTGCATAATTATTTATCTAGGGGGGCTGTTTAAGTTCATAAATTATGAAAACCATGATCAGCCCTGCAAAATTGTTTTTGCTATGTGCTTACTGTGAACACACCCCCTTTATACCACCCCGATTTTACCAAAACTGTGCCGTAGTACAGGAAATGATAACGAGCATATTAACCCCAGACAAGCCAGTATAATCACTAAATAAAATAGTATATTGGCATTTTAACCCCAGACATGCCAGTATAATTACAACAGAAAATGGATAATCAGCATATTAACCCCAGACGAGCCAGTATAATCACTAAATAAAATAGTATATTGGGTTTTTAACCCCAGACATGCCAGTATAATTACAACAGAAAATGGATAATCAGCATATTAACCTAAGACGAGCCAGTATAATCACTAAATAAAATAAATAAGGGGCATATTTTCCTGAGATGTGCCAGCATAAATGCTACAAAACATGGATAATCAGCATTATAATCACTGCATAAATGGTCAATGAGCTTTCTATCTACCTGGCTCCTGGAAAAAAATCCTAGATGGCCATGCGTTCCACAGTGGAATGCACAGCCATCTTGGATTTTTATCTTGATTTGCAGGGAGCTGAGAAGAACTGAAGAGAAGCAGGGCAATGTGGGACGTTTAAACAGCGATCTGGTTCCGCGAGCTGTAAGGTATTCAAAATTCCAGTGGGGGCAAGTGCCCCCCCCCCCCCTTACCCCAGTTGTGGATGCCGTGGTCCTACATCCATAGTCAGCCCCCCTGCATGTTCCTTACTCCATCCTAAATCTGCCCTAACCTATAATCATAAGGTTACACTGTTGGGAGTGGGTTAAGGTGAGGAAGAAGGAGAAATGACAATAAACACAGGAGGGCTAAAGGGTAAACTCTCACTTTCAACAACTGATAAATATAAAATTGAAAAGAGAACATTGAATATAAGCTTCACTCCATGGGAATAAGGGACTTTCTCTGTATAATCAATAAACATTTCTGTACAAATTGTGAAATAGTTACTCTTCACTGTCTCCCTCTCATTAATCTGTCTCTCTACACTCTCTCTTTATGCAGGAGTCAGAGTTAGATTTTGACTTGACAGTTGGGTCAATCACTCTAGAGGCCGCTCTGTGTTGCAGTAGGTTACATTGAAAGACAATCAGCTCTACTACATTGTTTCGGCAATAGGGTACGTTGCTTAACAATGCTGGAGTGTGCTCCCTTTGCCTAGAGTCTAGACAATGCGCGAGAACTGTTATCAGAATTACTGACTCCGGCACAAAGCTGCATGTAGAGAGTCAGGTTGCTGAGAGGCTTATATTCAATTTTAATTTTGTGATCATTATCCAATATAACAAACACCTAGGAAATGGTGAAATGGTATGTTTATAGAACTTCGGTGTAGTCATTATATGTTATGTATAATTTTTTTTTTTTCCATTTTCCAGTCTCGGTGATCGTCGATAGAGAGGTAAATGCCAAGTTGGGGTCGGACGCCAAGTTAAACTGCAAAGTGAAAACCCCCGACATTATCTCCCAAGTGACTTGGCAGAGGAAGTTGTCGCCCAACAATGAGAATTTCCTGACCTACAGCAAAGGGGAGGAACCCATGCACCTGACTCCGTTTGGGCAGAGAGTGAAATTTCTGGGCAATGGGGATCTGGGAGGCTCCATACGGATTCCCAATGTAACCCTGGCCGACCAGGGCACCTACCTCTGTATCTTCACCACATTTCCCGGAGGCACAAAGGAAGCGGAGATTAAATTGGTCATCCAAGGTGAGAATTAATCCACTAATCCATTTAGCATCATTATCTCATTCTTGTTATTATTATCCTTTATTTATAGAGAGCAGGCATGGTTACACAGTGCTTACCAGAGATTTCTCATCATTCCTGCCCCATCTGAATTTACTATCTAAACTCTCTATTACTCAGCAAACACCAGGGACAGTTTCCTTGGGAGTATCCGCTATAAACTGTGTTTACAGTGCACTACTCTCCTACACCTTATTCTTTGTCACAGAGCCTTTGTAGCTGCCGATATGGGTCCCTTAGACTGATTCGGCAGCTTATCGGCCCATGTAGGGGCACAAATGACAGGCCTGCCCGGCTGACATCTGGCCTGAAATCGGGCAGATATTGATCTGGCAGGTTAAAAAATGTATTCTAACCGGGGACCGCATCGGCTCGTTGATGCAGTCCCCGAACCGACTGTGCCTATTAACGGCATTCCAATTCGATAGTTTGGCCCCAGGGCCAAATGAACGAATTAGCCTAAATTCACCCGATATCGCCCAGCCGTAGGTGGGGATATCGGGAGAAGATCGCTCACTTGGCGACCTCACCAAGCGAGCGGATCATAACATGTATGGCCACCTTATATACACGGCTCTCTGCTACATCCTCGCTTTTATAAGGTTGCGCCCGTGCGTACTGACGTCACACACACAGGGCGCAACCTTATAAAAGCACAGAAGCAGCTGGGAGCCGCGGCAGAGAGAGGAAGACATCACGGGAGCCGGAGGCCGCTGGGGGGAGGTTAGGGGGGAAATGGAAGGTGCTTGGGGGCCCTGGGGGAAGCTGAAGAATGCTGGGGGTGCCGTGGGGGAGCTGGAGGATGCTTGGAGGCCCTGGGGGAAGCTGAAGGATACTTGAGGGGGGCCTGGGGGAAGCTGAAGGATACTTGGGGGGCCCTGGGGGAAGCTGAAGGATACTTGGGGGGGGCCCTGGGGGAAGCTGAAGGATACTTGGGGGGGGGCCCTGGGGAAGCTGAAGGATACTTGGGGGGGGGGCCCTGGGGGAAGCTGAAGGATACTTGGGGGGGGCCTGGGGGAAGCTGAAGGATACTTGGGGGGGCCCTGGTGGAAGCTGAAGGATGCTTGGGGGGGCCCTGGGGGAAGCCTCATTATGTGCGAGCCCAGAGACAATTAACTTTATACAGTTGATATAAAATATTTTACTACAGTATTTGGTTCAGAATCTTTTTTTTCTAGATTTTCCTCCTTTAAAATTGGGTGCGTCTTATATTCCAGAGCGTCTTATAGGGTGAAAAATACGGTACTTTTCTAATAGTATGTGCGATTCGATTATTCTTTTTTTAAAAGATTTTCTCTATTGATTTTATGCAGAAGAGAAAAAGAAGTAAAACCAGTGATGGGCGTTCCTAATTCACTAATATATCATAGCCTGATATTACAGGGCTACATCTGAGGATCTTAGGAACTAAGACTTAGGATGTATTAGTATGCTGCACTGCTTATTTTTGGGTCGGCCAACCAACGGTTCCATATTTTCTCAAACTTGGCAGGACATACTCATGCTGGGTACCGTATATACTCGAGTATAAGCCGATCCGAATATAAGCCGACGTACCTAATTTTACCTAAGAAAACTGGAAAAACGTATTGACTCGAGTATAAGCCTAGGGTGGGAAATGCAGCAGCTACTGCGGCATTTTTAACACCTTTAACAATGGTGGAAAATACCCCCAAACAGTATTCCTACTGCTTGTATCTCTCACACTATGTATGGGTGTTTGGCTCAAGGTCTGGTATGTTTAATAAAGGAGCATCCTAATCACACAGGCAGCTAAAAAGCAATAAGTCCACGAAACCCACATAATGTTACATGAGCTCAAGTATATCTTTCTAGGTTTCGACTGGATTATTCTTAATGGAACATGGCCATTTTAAGTACTAAGGGCCGCCCCCTGGGATCATAGGAGTCACAGTGCACACAAACAAGCCAAGGCACACATACATGCTAGGCCCCATCAGCCAATGAATGGGCAGAGTTCTGCCTTTTGCTCCCACACTACTTCCTGTTACAGTTAGAGCTGCATCACTTCCTGTCAGCTGATCTCTGAGGGAGCACACAGCCCGTCACTAAATGGCGGCTCAAGGGAAAGGATGTAAAAGGGCAATATTTACTGATGTATATATTCCAGTTTGGGGAGATTCTTTCATAGGCCACTTAATATAATATGAGGTATCTGTCAGTTAAGTATTCATTCTGGGGGGATAGTTTTCCTTTAAATCCTTTGGTATCCAGGTGCTGGCCTGCCCTTATGTTTCCGGTTGTGGGGGCTGCTGGCGTTTGTAGATAAACTTAAATATGTATATTTTTTGCAACAGGAAGTAAAATCCGTTATAACTGTTGGCCACAGGAAGACAGATGTGTGTGTAATGATAAAACCCATATTCAGGTTAATCTGCTCTGAATGGCGGATATCTAGTTCTGGGTTTGAACTCATTCATACGCTGTAATTTATTATATTATATATAAACCTTTGGCACTATGGAAGCTAAACACTAATAAATATGTTTTTGTTACAGTTCCTCCAAAAATCACTCTGGAACCTACAGAACCAGTATTATCCGGACCTTCTCCTTCGCCCATTGCAGTTTGCCGCGCCTGGGCTGCCAAGCCAGCAGTAAATATCACTTGGATCTTTAGTGAGGCCCGATACATTTCAGAAGAGAACTCTACAAACTATGAAAACGGCACGGTCTCTACCTGCAGTCAGCTGGTAACAGTACCGCTCCCGGGTCACAACGGCCGGAATGTTACCTGTGTCGTCTCTCAGTCTGACGGGAAGTCCATGGAGAGCTGGAGTCAGACTCTGACTATTCAGCACATTTACTGTAAGTATCTGTGGGTTTCACTTAGATTCTCAGAAGAATTTTGAACTTCAGTTAAGGGCAAGAAGATCTGTTGCCGGCTATTAATCTGAAGTTTATCAGAGCACAGGTCACATGGCTGTGGCACCCTGGGAAATGAAGAATATGGCTAGCCCCATGGGAAAAACAGATTACAATGCAGGATTCTGCTGGAGAAGCTCTATTAACTGATGGGTTTTGTAAGGATTCAGTGCATCCCTATTATTTGTAGAACTCAATTTGGCACAAGGGGAAGAGCCCTGTTGGCCCAACCCTAACCCACCTTTCCTGAAACCCATCTGTTATGGGCAGGGTGGGGCCAAGGACAAACTTCAGCCTGACGGCAACCCCCTAGAAAAGGGCTCATCCAGCCCAAACCCAAACATCTTACATGCTTCAAGCCAACCCAGGCAAAACTACAGAGCACATTCTGCACTTGTATGTATATCTTTATTTATAAAGTGCTACTTATGTACCCAGCGCTGTACAGTAGGAGACATTAATACAAACAGGGGGTTATTAAGATAATAATAGATAAATACAAAGTATAACAATAAATACATTTAACTTGTTGGCAGGGCTCTTCAACCTGGTGACCAGCGGGTTAATAATTGGTTTCCATTAAGTACAAAATATTGTTTTATTATTACAGAGATCATTGGTTTCTCGTTAACGTATTTACTTATCTTTCTCCTCAATCCCTCATGCCTTTATCTTTCGCAGCCTCTCGCTAACCCTGTGCGTGGCAGTTAAACCCATGGTTATTCCCCCTGTGTATCATAGTGTATTACAGCCTCTCTTTAGAAATTATCATTAAAATTGATCAGACAACTGTCAAATGGAAAGATTTGCCCTTTGGAAAAACCACGACTGTTGCCCTTATGAAAAATAGAAAGAAAGCCATTAATCCTCTGACTTGTACATCTAATTAGTATTTATATTGCCAAGTAACTTTTCATTATACATGAATGTATCTGTCTGCCAATGAGCATTCTACTGACCAAAAATCTCATTATAAATGCAAGAGAAGTGACCAATGAGAATGCTGATTCCCAGCACTGTGTCGGCCATCTTGCTGGTACCTTACATATAGAGATAATGATGGCATTTTCCCGTCATTATATGGCACAGGAATCAGACATGGGGATAAAGGGACAGACTTGTTCAGTGCTGGGAAACTGTGCTTATTGCTCCCAACTCCAATTGCAGGAACAGAGAACAGGGAGCCGGATTTACTCACATCAGCTGGGATTCTCATTGGGGGATTTCTTGCATTTTAATGCAGCTGCTGGCCCTTGAGATATCGGGGAAAGTTTAGGAAAAGTTTTATTGTGCAATATTGCTTCAAGAATACAACCCTGATGTTGCTGGACTACAGCTCCCAGCATGCCTCACCCTTCATTATATGTTACATTATTCTGCGATTTGTAGTCCAGCAACAGCTGAGTAACGTTTGGTTTAGTGCTCCTTTAAAACTAGTGAAAACGTGTGTATATTGGGAAGTTGCTTAGAATTGCATTGTTTTTTATTATTTTATTATCCAGAATGCTCAAGGGTTTTTTCAGTAATTTGCATCTCCATACTAAAAAATAATTTAACCATTAAATAAACCCAATAGGGCTGTTCTGCCCCAATAAGGGGTAATTATATCTTAGTTGGGATCAAGTACAGGTACTGTTTTATTATTACAGAGAAAAGGGAATCATTTAACCATTAAATAAACCCAATAGGGCTGTTCTGCCCCCAATAAGGGGTAATTATATCTTAGTTGGGATCAAGTACAGGTACTGTTTTATTATTACAGAGAAAAGGGAATCATTTAACCATGAAATAAACCCAATAGGGCTGTTCTGCCCCAATAAGGGGTAATTATATCTTAGTTGGGATCAAGTACAGGTACTGTTTTATTATTACAGAGAAAAGGGAATAATTTAACCATTAAATAAACCCAATAGGGCTGTTCTGCCCCAATAAGGGGTAATTATATCTTAGTTGGGATCAAGTACAGGTACTGTTTTATTATTACAGAGAAAAGGGAATCATTTAACCATGAAATAAACCCAATAGGACTGTTCTGCCCCCAATAAGGGGTAATTATATCTTAGTTGGGATCAAGTACAGGTACTGTTTTATTATTACAGAGAAAATGGAATACATTTAAAAAATTTGAATCAATTGTTTAAAATGGAGTCTATAGGAGATGACCTTCCCGTAATTCAAATCTTTCTTGATAACAGGTTTCCGGATAATGGATCCCATACCTGTACCAGTAATTGTGACCCATGCGTACCAAACAAATATGTGCTATTTGGTATTATAGCTATCCAGCATTTTATGACAGTGGCCCCAGAATTTCATTTTATGACACATTAAAAAAAAATTCTAGAACGTATTTGGTTTCAGGAAAATATTTTCTTGATTTTAGGGAATGAAAACCCCTTTTCAGAATGTTGCTTATGGGCAGTATGCCCTGCCAGTTATTGTGTAACTGAGTTATGTTTGGCATTGCCTACAATTGTGTTTTATAGATGCTCCAGAAGTGAAGGCCAAAGTCATAGCAAAGGATGATGGGACCATCCAACTGTCATGCAGAGCGGATTGCAACCCCCCGGCTACTGAGTTCTTATGGAAAAGGGATGAAATGTAAGCATAGGGTTAACTGTAGTCTTCAGTGGTATAACTACTCTGGGCTGGGCCCCCCTGCAAAAAAATGGAGAGGCCCGGCACAGAGTAGCAATCCCTACCAGCCCCCTTCCTTCCACCCGTTTTATGTTGTCCCCCGGCTTGAACGCGTATAGCTCCCTGCCCGCTCTAAGAGCGGGCTGGGTTTTATAGACGAGCAGGATGGGGGTCACAAGAGAGCGGGTAGAAGAAGGGGGCCCTGCAACAACATAAGATGCAGTGGGTACAGGGCCCCCCAAGACCGCGTGGTCTGTTTTCTCTATTGTTACACCACTGGTAGCTTTTGCCCTTGAGCAGGGATCCTCAAACTATGGCCCCCCAGGGTAATTTACCTGGGGGAGCTGGGAAAGGGAGGATGGACAGAGCTGGCAGAGAGAGGACTCAGCGGAGAGTGGGAGGGGGGAGCTGGAAGAGAGCAGACTCAGTGGAGAGTGGAGAGCTTGGAGAGGGAGGGTGGAGGGACAGGGGGGTGGAAGGGAGCAGGAAGGGGGAGCGGGAAGCTCCCAACAGGCTGAGGGACCATGAACTGGCCCCTCTCTTAAAAATTTTGGGCCCCCTGCCCTAGAGCGAGGCTTCTACAGGATCTCACAAGCTTCTAGTTTTACGTTCTCGTTTTTATTGGGTTTTAATAAATAATAAACATTATATACATTTATGGGATTTATGTGTAGAAGGCAGTAACAGCAGGAAGGGGAAAAGAAGGGGCAACTGGAAAGTTATAGGGGCATATTTATTATAGTGTGTAAGCCAACATCACAGTGATGTTGCCTACAGCAACCAATCAGGTCTTTGCTTTTGATTTCTAACTTGAAGGTGACTGATAAAATCTAATTGCTTATTGGTTGCTGTGGGCAACATGTTGGCTTACACACTATAGTAAATGGGCCCCATAGAGACAGGGAAGGCAGTGAGTGGCAGAAAAACATGGGAGGGGCAGCAGCATTGGATTACAAAGGAGCACAGCAGGCAGTACATGGGACATATGGAGACAACAGATGGTGATAGCTTGCATTCGGCTCCTCTACCTGCTTCCAACTCTCTGCTTTAAATAATTCACTAACAAACTACTGTGCTGCCTGCTGCTCCGCCCCTTCACCTGCCCAAGGGCCACTGAGTCAGGAACCCCAGAAGTCAGCCCCCTATTGTATTATTTTATTCCTAACAACATTGCAGTTTGTGGCTCATAGGAAACCGAGTGCCATTTGGGCCATAGGGAATTCATTGTGCTTTAACTCACAGGGATCTGCCTGATAATGAAGCAGAGGAACTGGGGGCCACGCGACTGCTCAGTGCCAATACCTGGAAGGGATACTATGCTTGTGTAGCTGGAAATGAAGTTGGATATTCATCTGGATATATCTACGTGCAAACAGTCACAGGTAATCTGCTCTGTCACCATCTCCATTGTTTTTTGGGTTTGGCTGAATACCCAAGCCTTAAGGTAGCCATACATGTGAAGATCTGCTCGCTTGCGAGGTCCTCTCCTGGATCCTCTCCCGATATCCCCACCTATGGGTGGGCAATATCAGGGGAATTTAGGCTAATTTGATCGTTTGGCCCTGGGGTTTGGCCCAACTTAATTTTTTAACCTGCCGATCAATATCTGGCCGATTGCCGGGCAGATATCGGTCGGGCAGGCCCGTTATTTGTGCCCCTACACGGGCCGATTAGCTGCCGAATCAGTCTAAGGGACTGATATTGGCAGCTACAATCTGCCCGTCTATGGGGACCTTTAGATCCGCTCGCTTGGCGAGGACGCCAAGCAAGTGGATCTTCTCCCGATATCCCCACCTATGGATGGGCGATATCGGGCTAATTCGGTCGTTTGGCCCTGGGGCCAAATGATTGAATTATAACGACGGGTATAGGCATCCGTTGGTTCGGGGACCGCATCAACAAGCCAATGCGGTCCCAGATCCGACTAAAATTCAAACCTGCCCGATTTAAATCTGGCCGAATTTAGGCCAGATATCAGTCGGGCAGGGCCATCGTTAGTGCCCATACACGGGCCGATAAGCTGCCGAATCTGTCTAAGGGACCGATATCGGCAGCTACAATCGGCCCGTGTATAGCCGCCTTTACTTTACTACACCAGCAAACCAAAGGCCATTGAGGTGGATCTAGAAGGACCCACCAGGCCATACAAAGTACTGGTGCCGATGTTCTGCTTTGCACGAATCATTCCTTTGGCACTTTTCTTGTACTTTTCTCTAAAGCTGGACCTTTAATATCCCTCTGCTTTACAGTCATGGTTTATTATTCACCTCCATCCCTGCTCTGTCTGTTTCACAGTAACACTCTAGAGTCAGGTTCATCCAGAGCCAAAGGGGTTGTTAAATTCTTCATTTTTTATTATTTGTAGTTTTTTAATTGTTTAAATTTTTGTTTAGCAGCTCTTTAGTTTGGCGTATCAGCAGCTATCTGGTTGCTAGGATCCAAATTACCATAGCAACCAGGGAGTGGTTTGAATGAGAGACTGGTATATGAATAGGAGAGGGACTGAATAGAATAATAAAGAATAAAAAGTAACAATAACAATAAAACTGGAGCCTCACAGAGCAATAGGGTTTGGCTGCCGGGGTCAGTGACCCCCATTTGAAAGCTGTGTGGAGTTAGAAGAAGAGGGCAAATACTTCCAAAACTACAACAAATAAATAATGAAGACCAAATGAAAAGTTGCTTAGAATTTACCATTCTATAACGTATTAAAAGTTAAACTTAACGGGGAACTACCCCTTTAAAATGCCCTGCCTTTTTGTTTCTGGGCAGAACCTATAACACAAATATAGTTGCAGAATCAGACGGCTGTAGGGCAGCAGGATAGCCCCTGATCCAACAGTTCGCTGTCTCTGGATTCTGTGTATATAACATTGCTTCCATTCTTCCCTTCCAGTGCCAGGTACATGTAATGTGCATTATATCCCGCTGATCCTCCTGATTCCGAGTTTATTGATCAATATTTACGTCGCTGTTATACACTACAGGAATAAAAAGAGGGAGCGTTACAGGTACGGTCACTTACACCCGGGCTGTCTCGCCTACTAAACACGAATTCCATAAATCAGTTATTTCATAAGAGCATAAATAAAATATTTGGATTTAAAAGAACATATAAAGACATAAAGTAACGATTTTAATCGGAAAACAAAGAGGGTCCCAGGAAAACAGCCCAATAAATAACTCGGATTAGTGTCGGAACCCATAGCGGCAGGGGGCAGCAGGGAGACAGCCGGTACTGGGCACAAGCAAGCCAGGTATGGGATCTGGGGTCCTCTGGATAAGGGATCTTTCCGTAGTTTGGATCTCCATGCTTTAAGTTTACAAAAATCATTTAAACATTAAATAAACCCAATAGGGCTGTTCTGCCCCAATAAGGGGTAATTATATCTTAGTTGGGATCAAGTACAGGTACTGTTTTATTATTACCGAGAAAAGGGAATCATTTAACCATGAAATAAACCCAATAGGGCTGTTCTGCCCCCAATAAGGGGTAATTATATCTTAGTTGGGATCAAGTACAGGTACTGTTTTATTATTACAGAGAAAAGGGAATCATTTAACCATGAAATAAACCCAATAGGGCTGTTCTGCCCCAATAAGGGGTAATTATATCTTAGTTGGCATCAAGTACAGGTACTGTTTTATTATTACAGAGAAAAGGGAATCATTTAACCATTAAATAAACCCAATAGGATTGTTCTGCCCCCAATAAGGGGTAATTATATCTTAGTTGGGATCAAGTACAGGTACTGTCTATGAAGATTTTCATTCATCCAGGTCATGGTATATCTAGTATAAATAAATTTAAAGCAACTGGACTTGTTTAGTAATCATTGAAGACGTTTCACTACTCATCCGAGCAGCTTCTTCAGTTCAACTGACTGGTATGGGAAGTCCTCAGCATATATACTCTTCCACTAATCCAATCACAATGGCACTATGTAACTCTTCAGGAAGGTGACATCTGAAACTCACAGAGGTGTGAATGCTGTGGAGTTACTTTGAAAGGATTACCCAAGTATCATGCAAATCATGCTAACAAGTAACACCTGTTTGAAGAGTTGCATGATACTTGGGTAATCCTTTCAAAGTAACTCCACAGCATTCACACCTCTGTGAGTTTCAGATGTCACCTTCCTGAAGAGTTACATAGTGCCATTGTGATTGGATTAGTGGAAGAGTATATATGCTGAGGACTTCCCATACCAGTCAGTTGAACTGAAGAAGCTGCTCGGATGAGTAGTGAAACGTCTTCAATGATTACTAAACAAGTCCAGTTGCTTTAAATTTATTTATACTAGAAGTACAGGTACTGTTTTATTATTACAGAGAAAAGGGAATCATTTAACCATTAAATAAACCCAATAGGGCTGTTCTGCCCCCAATAAGGGGTAATTATATCTTAGTTGGCATCAAGTACAGGTACTGTTTTATTATTACAGAGAAAAGGGAATCATTTAACCATTAAATAAACCCAATAGGACTGTTCTGCCCCAATAAGGGGTAATTATATCTTACGTAGAGAATTATGGCAGGAGCGCATGTGAAGAAGAACACAAAACAAATAATAGTGTAATACTGTTGAAACAAATGAAGAGTCAAGTAATAAAGAAACCAAGTCCCAGAGTGAATACGTGAAAGGCTGGTTTTCTTTGTGTATCACCACGTGCTATAATACTTTATGCTCACCAGATGGCAGTATTGAGTAGGCAATAAAGATATCCCAGATCAGCTTGCAGCCGTCTCCTCACATATAGGCACAAAATAGGAGAGAAAGTGGCATATAGAGCAAATCGTTTATTTAAAAGGTAACCAAATAAAAGAATCTACTTACAAAGTGTAGATAATATGTAGGCTCTCAGAAAACTCGACGCGTTTCGCGTACTGACAGTACGCTTTCTCAAGAGTATTTACAGTATGGACCCTTTAGGGCCCCTTTTATACAATCCTATAATGTGGGGTAAGTGCCCATCCCCCTCGTAATCAGTGCGGCTGGCATTGATGACATCACCGCTAACATGTTACGTTGCCCTTACTAAGCTTAAGCGCAATAGCGCTACCCACAGATGGGAAGTCTAAGATCTGTCACTCACTTATTAGTAAAGGTCCAGCTGGAGTACAACGCTTTGTGATACAGCAGCTCATTAGACTGTTTGCTAAACTGTGAAATTCAATTGAGCATTATCCCTTGTATTTTAGTTGTTTAATATATATATATTATACTAAACCTTTCTCTGAGTGTTGTTCTTGTTCCTATATATATATATATATATATATATATATATATATATATATATATATATATATATATATATATATATATATATATATATATATATATATATATATATATATATATATATAAATACAGAGATGCTGAACCTTTAGACTGGTGCATTAAGCTCGGTATGTAAAATATATAGGATTTTTAGGCATATTCATGTGCTGTGCATTTCACCGTTACTGTTTGCAAAACATTAATTACATTTTTTGACATTTTCCATATATGTCTCATCCCAGGAACTCTGAGTGCTGCTTGCGCTTTCGAAGCAACTGTACCCCAATATTGCGGCACATACAGAGATTAGGCTGTTGCGGGGAGGATCATGCAGAAGCACCAACTGACGATGCAGGCAATGCAACACTGTCAGTACAGAGGTGAGTGCAGAGAGCAATAGTGGGCACACCTTTGGTCCAAGTGGGCCCAGTAGGAGGGCCTTGCAGACGTGGATCCTGACTGGCCACCTGTTGTCTGTTTGCCCCTCTCATGGGGCAAAGATTGGAAAAGTGGGAAAATAGAGGCAAATATAAAAGGGGGGAGGAAATTTGAGTGTTACGGATGAGCAGCTGTTAGTTTGTATAAATACATTATTGCTCTCACCCTCCTCCTCCATCGAACAGTAATCAGACTGCCTAAAAAGAAAGGAGAGTACACTAGGTTCTGCCTGACTGCTCCTTGGAGGAGGAGGGTGAGAGCAATAATGGGTTCATACAAACCTATGTTTACTGTTGTCTTCTGCACCCCAATATTTGCCAGTGTATGGTACATGTTTATATAGATACACAAACTTTGATAATGCACATGGCTGCTTTAGTGATGAGGTGGGTATTTACCCAGTGGCCGGCCACCCCCTAAATGGGAGGCCTTTGCCTAATTTCTGTTGAATTCAAAGCCCATTGTTTAATAGGCTTATTCAGTTATATTCTGTTTGTATATAGTTATTGTAACCCCACTGACTGAACCCCACTGTCCTAGATTTAGTGCTGATGACTTTGACTAGTTAGGGTGAAGACCCACAGAGCTACCAGTAGCAGCTACTTGACGTGTACTCATTAGGGCTGTGGCAGACAGGGAGTTTCCTCTCAAGGCAACTTCCACGATTGCGCCGCGTATGCCATCCCACCGGCGATTTATATACATCCCGGTGGGATGGCATTTTGGGGAGATTAATCGCCCGCGACAAGGGAGATTTGTCGTGGGTGACTAGTCTTCCCGTCTGCCACAGCCCTTACTGTCTCTTACTGTCTCTTCCTGTGTTTTAGCAGAGGCAGTTCTAAGTATTGTCTATGGAATGGTATTTTCTGGTGTGTAGTAGCTGTGAAAAAGTAGCTGCTACTAGTAGCTCAATGTGTCTTCACCCTTAAGGTACCAGAGAGGTCATTTTCACAGAATTTTAAAAATACCCAGTGTAAAGCCAGGGACCTACTTTTCGGCGCTTATATCTGCTTGTTTGTTCAGCTTCTCTACACTAAGGGCAATGCTACACGGGGAGATTAGTCGCCCCGCAACAAATCTTCGTTGTCATGGGCAACTAATCTCCCCACAACGCCAACCCACCGACTAGAATGTAAATCACTGGTGGGATGGCATACACGTCGCTGCGATGTCCCGCAGTCGCCCGAAGTTGTCTTCAGAGGAAACTTCGGGCGTCTGCGGGACATTGCAGCGACGTGTATGCCATCCTTAAGATTTTGTGTATATGATACACCGGTCTGTATGATAACCGAGGCTACAATGATTCTATAAATCTTACCTTGTTTCTTCCCCATGATACACCAGGCTGATCCCTGCAGCAGTGGTCTTCAGACCTTTTCTAGTCAGGCTCCTATTTGTAGAGGCAAAGAGAAGGGAGCACTCTCTCAAATTGTGTTACAGAGTGCTAAGCCCAACGCGTTTCGTCCTTACCTGCACTTCCTCAGGGGCACAAAGTTGTGAAAGCTTGCACATTTACATTAGAGATTTCCATGTTTAAATAGCTTCAAAAGGACGCCAATCCAGCGTGCACAAATGGAAGTGGGGCCATGTACTATGTCCAATGCAAGATGCAAGCCCACATACAATAATAAAACATCATATATAATATAATTAGCTAGAGTCATTAATAAAATAAAATAATTGTTCCACATACACACACGCATGTAAACACCCCTCCATATCCGTGCATATGTGTATATACATACATAAAACAACAGTATAAATGACACTGTATATTTGCACAAACAGAAGCGGAAGCAGCGCCTGAAAGAGGGGAGAGAAGGAGAGAGACAGAGGCAAGTAAGTGTGCAGCTTTCACAACTTTGTGCCCCCGAGGAAGTCCTGCCAGGACGAAACGCACTTAGTGCTCTGAGTGAGCTTTTATAACATAATAATGTAAGTGCAATCATTTATCTTTTTAATAAAATATTTCACTTTTCCTACACTATAGAGCGCACCCTTCTCTTTGCTTCTGTTTATAGATTTGACTTTCCATTGAAGTGGCAGCGCCTTCCGTTAATTACTACACTTTGGGAGGTTGATATACTAGCTGCTGAAGGACTTAGTTTATGATCCTGGAATTATTTAACTTTGGGACCTTTTTATAAATATTTATTAGCATTTTTAATTTATTTTTTGTTTGCCTGCCTTTGAGCGCTGCCATTGATATTTAAGCTCATATTTGTGTTCAAACATTTGATTTGGCCCCCTTAGGTCATACCCAGGTAACTGATAAAAACATGGATCTTACTGTCATTCTCCTGTGGTTTCAGGGATAACCAACATATTGACTCACAGGGTGGGCCCTCACCTTCATCAGAGTTAGGGGGACACGACAGGGGGGCCAGTGGAGCCATTCTCCAATGCACTTCTATGACTATGTATGGTGATTATAAGCCTATAAGATTCTGCAATCTGTGTTAATTCTCCCCCATCACCCTATGATCCTTCCAGCACTGGTTATTCATCCCAAGTTCCTCTTCATCTTCCATTTTCCTTATACTTCATCTTTTGTTGTGCTCCATCTGCCTCATCCAGAGCCACTAAACACCCAATGTCCCTGCAGAACTGAGTTCTAGCTTATATCAGTATAAGTTCTTTCCTTGTGTCTCCCTAGGGCACGTGACCCTGACTCCAGTGTAGAAGACATCAGTTAGTGGATTAGAAGACCCGAAGATATACATCTTGGACTTACAGTGGCCTTCACGTTGAACTACCCAGTTAATAGTTGCACTGATAGGATAGAATTTTTTTTTTTTTAAACTCTGTTTGTGTTTTGTTTTAGTAGTTAGAAAAGAGTTGTTTTACACTGAATTTATGTGAGTTAAAGGTTAAATGGCAAAAGACAATCCGGGCTGGTCTTATAAACTGTGGGGCCCAATTGGGACCATTTTTGCGGGGCCCCTACACAAGGTGTTGCCAGCTGGCACAGGGTTCCAGGGCTGGGGGGAAATAGTCCCTGCCTTTTGCTCTGCGGCTAATGGTGTAACCCTGCCTTTTCACCTCTCTTTCTCTTGTTCCATTGGCCCCCAACATTTCATGTGGCCCCCAAGCACTGGGCACTGACACACCAAACATACTTCATACAGTGTGAGACAGGGAATATTGTCCCCCCTGGCACACTATTCTCCGTGACTGACAGTGGGTACCCTGGAATAGCAGTATGAATGCAGTGACCACTTGTGTGTTGTGGGACATTAAACACAAACAGCGGGCAATCATTGTTGGGGGTGGGCAGGACAGTTTTATGTGCTCATTCCCACTGGTGCGGGGCTCTATTGGGTCCAGTTGGCCTAAGGCTGGCCCTGAAAGCAAGTTCCCCTGAGTACTTTTGTTTTTTCATTTTATGTGACTGATACCGTGTCTCTGAGGCACCAGTATCAGGAACATGGGTTGTTGTTTGTATTTTGATTCCAATGATAAGAACATACACTGCCATAGCTCTCCTTCCCAAAACTGTGGTTTAGTTATAATTTTCATTGCTATTTGTAAGCAAAATATAACATCACTGGTCCCTCTCTTGTATTGTGTGCTAAAGTAACGCACTGCTGCCTTCAGACTGTTTGGTGCTATATGAAGGGGCAGATTTACCAAAATGTGAGTTTAGAGCTTAATGCATAAAAACTCACCCACATTCTATTCATTCCTATGGGATTTTTAGAAGCGTATTTATCAGTGTGTGAACATTAGAACTCACCATTTGATAAATATGCTTCTAAAATTCCCATAGGCATAAACAGAACATGGGCGAGTTTTTATTTATTAAAGGGGATGTTATGTTAGCTTTTTGTATCTTATAGAAAGGCCAGTTCCAAGCAACATTTCTATTAGTCTTCATAATTTGTTTTTCATAGTTTTTTCAAGACCAATTGCAAATTGCCTCAGAATATCACTCTCTACATCATACTGAAAGTTAACTCAAAGGTGACCAACCCTCTTTAAGTTCTAAACTCACATTTTAATAAATATGCCCTAAATGTTATGTGCTATCCTACATATACTGGGAATTTATGGAGCTCTCCATTATGCAATTACACTGCAGTTAATGTAAAACTACTGAATTATGTCTGGCAGCTATTGGAAAAAAGTTCTCCTTTAAATGTTTTTTACATTTTTATAAAAAAAAAAAATGTCATAAATGTTTGTACACTTGTGCTGGCTCTGGTGCTGTTTGTATTTACATTATTGTATTCTGTTGCCAAGCGGTAGTCATCCAGAGTTCTGCTCTTAGCTCATACAATTCCTGCCTGTGCTCTGCTGTACCCCCTTTCTGTAGCTACAGTGTGACTGCATCAGTGACCCCCAGATCCCACCTGCCTTTCATCCCTCTTCAGAGTCGGACTGGGCTACCCAGGGCCCACCGGGTACCCAACTCAGGGACCCACCACCCAGACACCATTGCTGTGCTACTTACTTCCTATTAAAGGAGAAATAAAGTAAAAGTCACTTGGGGGTGCCAAAATGTTAGGCACCCCCAAGTGACTTTAACCGCCTACCTTTTACCCCGGGCTGGTGCCCCTGCTCGGAGAGAACAGCACCAGCCCGGGGTACCTGCAGCAACCGCTTCCTCCTTTGTTATTCGCTTGCGCGCGCATGGGCAGTAGAGTGAATAGTGGAACTTAAACATTAAAGTCGGCTTTTCACTCTACCGCGCATGCGCCGACGGCTGGCATTTCAGCCAACGGAAGCAGGAAGGAGGAATCGATCCGCTCCAGGTACCCCGGGCTGGTGCTGTTTTCTGCGAACAGGGGCACCAGCCCGGGGTACAAGGTAAGCGGTTAAAGTCACTTGGGGGTGCCTAACATTATGGCACCCCCAAGTGACTTAGCCTTTCCTTCTCCTTTAAAGATGGCCGTTTTTTTTGTTTTTTTCCGGTATCATTGTTCGACCCTGTCCCTTCCTGCCTTCACAGTCCCTTATTATTCAAGATCAATTACCCATAATCCCATAACCACCCCTACAACCTCACACTGACATTAATAGAAACATCCCACACTGCTAGTACTCTGTTATCAGCCATCAACTTCAACCCATATCCATTCACTGATACCACCTGTTTGACTTTCTTCTCCTCATGCCTTTATGGTCCCTTATTACCATTTGTACCCAGATACTGCCAGCCTTGCTTCTCCCTTGACTCCTTAGGGTCCCTTATTATCATTTGTACCCAGATACTGCCAGCCTTGCTTCTCCCTTGACTCCTTAGGGTCCCTTATTATCATTTGTACCCAGATACTGCCAGCCTTGCTTCTCTCTTGACTCCTTAGGGTCCCTTATTATCATTTGTACCCAGATACTGCCAGCCTTGCTTCTCTCTTGACTCCTTAGGGTCCCTTATTATCATTTGTACCCAGATACTGCCAGCCTTGCTTCTCTCTTGACTCCTTAGGGTCTGTGACTTTGGAAAATCACGGCGCCGCGTATGCCATCCCACCGGCGATTTACATTCTCATGGGCTTCACTCTTCTCATGGACTTTTTTTTTTTCTTTCTTGCTTCTGTCTCATTTGGTCTTCATGGTCTCTTCCTCCGTTGCTGTCATTCAGAGCAGAATTAGAAGAGAGGGCATCCCTGGCAATGGAGGAAGACTTCACTTACTATATGGGATGCCTGCTCCTTCTAGCTCTGAAGGAGAAATGGAAGGAACCATGAAGGCATGGGGAGAGAGAAGCAAGGCAGGCTGTGTCTTGAGACAAACAATAAGGGATCATGAAAACAAAAACGTAAATCAAATCGTGATCCGACCAAGCTTGCACACATCCCAAAAATGTTAAGAAGCTCTAATTTAAGGTATATGAGAATGAGAGGAAAGAAATAAAGGGGTTTCCATCACAGTAATATCAGAGGCAATGGTTCCTGGCTGATCTTCTAGTGGCCAACTATCTGGGTAAGATCTACTGCAATTGGCCTCATGTCTTTATAAGAACATTCCATATACGGATATGAAGCTTTCTTGTTGGCAAGCTCAGGTACCCGGCCTGGAACATGATCAGTGAGACATGCTTGCCTCCTACCTGAGCTTGGTTCCTGCAGTACAGAAGAACAGGAACAGCCCCTCTTGTCTTTGTAGATTAAAATGCCTTTATTGCAAAGTTTTTTGGGGCAAACAACAACAGCAGCAGAGATGTTCCTATATTACAACAATGTATCAAACAGCAGTGGAGCTAAGTAGACACTCATGTGTTACAATTAAGTGATCAATGTGTATCTTCAAGCGTTAGTTGAACCCTTATAAATTTTAAAAAACATAAAAAATGAAATTAAAAACAAAGGCCAGGACAAGAGGAGAATAAGGGAGAAAGAGAGCAAAGATTTTTTTTATCTAAAGATTGGTCTTAAGTCATATTCTTTATTCAGCCCTAAAGGACTTAACGTTTCCAGTTTACGTATCCAGTAAGCCTCTCTATATAGTAATTCTTTTAATCTGTTTCCTCCTCTCCTCTTTGGCTCAACTATTTCAACAACTTGAAATTTCAGCTGATTCACTCTGTGTCCGCATTCAATAAAATGGCCTGCAACAGCCTGGTCTATTTTCCCTGGGGCCAAACGATCGGATTACATCTGTGGTCATGGGCTCGTTGATGCGGTCCCCGATCCGACTGGATTTTCTAACCTGGCCGATCGAGATCTGGCCAATTTCAGGCCAGATATCGGTCAGCCAGGCCACTCTGTTCTGCCCCTACACGGGCCGATTAGCTGCCGAATCGGTCCAAGGGACCCATATCAGCAGCTATAGTCGGCCCGTGTATGGGGACCTTTAGTTCCCAAATCTGATCTTACGAAATAGTTACCCACACTCCTCCCTTTCTTGTAAGCAATGACTGGGGGCCTCTCCAACTCTTTTATATATGGCAAATTGTCTCTAACCAGTGACCAGTGTCTCCTTAGAATTTGAGCAATATGTTTACTCAAGGTGTTATATTGAGTCACAAAGGTCACATGTTTTTCTGCCTTCTTTGGCTGCATCTCCAGCATCTCATCTCTATTTTGAGTCTGAACCTCTTCTAGCTGTCTCTGTAACAGATCCCTTGGATACCCCCTATCTTTCAATTTGTTACACATTTCTTTCAATCTTTCATCCACCCTTTCCTCAGAGGAAACTATCCTTTTAACTCTACTTAATTGAGATTTCGGCAACGCTCTTTTTAACTGAGGGGGATGAAACGAATTGAAATGTAGTAACAAGTTCCGGTCTGTGGGTTTAACATAGAGATCAGTAAGTAACCTGTCATTGCCTTTATATACTTTTGTATCAAGAAAAGGAATTTCAACGGAGCTAACATTCAAGGAAAATTTAATAAAAGGAAGTGCAATATTTATATCTTGTACAAAAGCTTCTAGGGTCCAACGTGGCCCCGCCCATAACGCAAAGACATCAGGGTTGTAGGGTTGATAAAAATCCAGTATTTGAAATAAGTAAGAAGATAAAAGTACTAATCCAGGAAGCTATAAATCTGAAAGTGATTGATGGGAAATTGGCATCTTATCTGCAATGTGCACATCCCCTCACTCCTATCTTCTATGTCTTGCCAAAGATCCACAAAAGTTTAGAGCATCCTCCAGGGAGACCAATAATTTCCAGTGTAGACCCAATTTTGTCTCCAATTGCTATTTTTGTAGATAAAGTAATAAGGCCTTATGTGTTGTTACACCAGTCCTATATTAGAGACACTAGTGATTTCATAGTGAAACTGTCAGAAGATATTGGTAATGTTGAGGGCCTCTGGTTGGTCACACTGGATGTAGAGAGCCTCTACACCTCCATCCCACATGTCTCGGTAGAGCTAACAGAGGATGTCTCTATGGATGGTTCCCAGAAAAAGTCTGTGATTCAATGCTTGACACTACTTCTTTATAATTATTACTTTCAATTTCAAGATGAATTCTATGTACAGGTACGAGGTACAGCGATGGGGTCCAATGTGGCCCCTGCCTACGCAAACATCTATATGAACCAATTTGAAAAACGATTTGTATATACAAAACATTATAAGGTAAATATTGTAAGAAATGGATACGCTATATCGATGATGTCTTTGTGCTATGGGCGGGGCCACGTTGGACCCTAGAAGCTTTTGTACAAGATATAAGTAGTGCACTTCTTTTTATTACCTAGAAGAGGTTCAGACTCAAAATAGAGATGAGATGCTGGAGATGCAGCCAAAGAAGGCAGAAAAACATGTGACTTTTGTGACTCAATATAACACCTTGAGTTAACATGTTGCTCAAATTCTAAGGAGACACTGGTCACTGGTTAGAGATAATTTGCCATATATAAAAGAGTTGGAGAGGCCCCCAGTCATTGCTTACAAGAAAGGGAGGAGTGTGGGTAACTATTTCGTAAGATCAGATTTGGGAACTAACAGTACATAGAGATGATATGAGAAGGAAACAAGGCACTTTTCCATGTTACAATTGCAATTGCTGCTCAAATGTACAAGTAGGAGAGGTGATATATCCCCCTAGAAAAGGTAATGCAATCAGGTTACATGGGAGATTCTCGTGTTGCTCAACCTACGCAGTATATGTCATCAAATGCCCGGGTGGGCTGGCATATGTTGGGCAAATGCCCAGGTGGGCTGGCATATGTTGGGCAAATGCCCGTGTGGGCTGGCACATGTTGGGCAAATGCCCGTGTGGGCTGGCACATGTTGGGCAAATGCCCGTGTGGGCTGGCACATGTTGGGCAAATGCCCGTGTGGGCTGGCATATGTTGGGCAAATGCCCGTGTAGGCTGGCACATGTTGGGCAAATGCCCATGTGGGCTGGCACATGTTGGGCAAATGCCCATGTGGGCTGGCACATGTTGGGCAAATGCCCGTGTGGGCTGGCATATGTTGGGCAAATGCCCGTGTAGGCTGGCATATGTTGGGCAAATGCCCGTGTGGGCTGGCACATGTTGGGCAAATGCCCGTGTGGGCTGGCACATGTTGGGCAAATGCCCGTGTGGGCTGGCATATGTTGGGCAAATGCCCGTGTGGGCTGGCACATGTTGGGCAAATGCCCGTGTGGGCTGGCATATGTTGGGCAAATGCCCGTGTGGGCTGGCATATGTTGGGCAAACGACGAGAATGCTTCGCGAACGGATAAGAGAACATAAGTCAGCAATTAACACAGGAAAAATAGATCAGGCTGTTGCAGGCCATTTTATTGAATGCGGACACAGAGTGAATCAGCTGAAATTTCAAGTTGTTGAAATAGTTGAGCCAAAGAGGAGAGGAGGAAATAGACTAAAAGAATTACTATATAGAGAGGCTTACTGGATACGTAAACTGGAAACATTAAGTCCTTTAGGGCTGAATAAAGAATATGACTTAAGACCAATCTTTAGATAAAAAAATCTTTGCTCTCTTTCTCCCTTATTCTCCTCTTGTCCTGGCCTTTGTTTTTAATTTAATTTTTTATGTTTTTAAAAATTTATAAGGGTATTGTGTTGCAGTTCAACTAACTCTTGAAGATACACATTGATCACTTAATTGTAACACATGAGTGTCTACTTAGCTACACTGCTGTTTGATACATTGTTGTAATATAGGAACATCTCCACTAGAGGGTGCACAGGGGATAAAAGGTGCTGTGTGTAATTGCCAATTAGCTTGATAAAAGGTCTTATGTGACCTGAAACGTTGCTGCTGTTGTTGTTTGCCCCAAAATACTTTGCAATAAAGGCATTTTAATCTACAAAGACAAGAGGGGCTGTTCCTGTTCTTCTGTACCAGGATATGCCGATGGAAAGTGGCCATTGGGGAACCTGCACTACTTCTAACTAATCACAAGGCTTGGTGCTGACTACTACTCTCCAACTTGGTTCCTGCAGTGCCAGTTACTTTAGGCCATCTTAACCCAGAGACTAGATAAAACACTACATATATCATTGTTGGATCTAGTTTATTTAACCCAGTACCTGTGATGCTGTAATAGGTTGTGGTTACCAGGAGTGGATTAACATCACTGGCTCTTAATGGTGTCCCTCCGCCTCTCTGGATCTTCTTCGGCTCAGCTTCATCATTGCTCCATATTCCTGGTCCTTGAGCGACTACCTGGATTGCCCTTAAAGGAGAAGGAAAGGTAAAAACTAAGGAAACTTTATGAGAAAGTTCTATGTAAATACAGAAAAGCTGCACTGAGTCCTTTATCAAAAGAAACACAGGATTTCTTTTCTGTACACACGTTCTTCTGTGTCAGACTTCCTTCTCTCGGAAAAACCTTCAGGGCACCAGCAGGAGTCTGAGCAGCTCTCTCCCTGCTCCCCATCCCCTCAGAATTTGCCCCCCCCCTTCCCAACTTAGCTGTAATTTGAGTTACCGGCAGCTACAGCTGCAGCAGGGAAGCTACTGAGACCAAGCTAAAATGGCAGCTGCTATCTTTAACAAACAGAGGGAGCTTTTAGGGCTGTAAAGCTTTCTGCAGAATAAGTATAGCGTTCTAGCCGGCACTAATGTGGCAACTCTCTTGGTAGTAAAATGGCAAAATGACTTTCCTTCTCCTTAAAGGAACAGTTCCATGTAAAAATGAAACTGGGTAAAATAGACTGCACAAAATAAAATATATTTGTAATATAGTTAGTTGGGCAAAAATGTCATCTATAAAGGCTGGATTGAGCGGATGTCTAACATAATAGCCAGAACATTACTTCCTTCTATAAAGCTCTTTAACCTCTTAGTTAGTCTTTGTGGGGGGGGGGGGGGCACATGGGACATAACAGTCAGTTAGTTTGTGAGCACGCAGGTCAGATTCAAATGCAAACTAACTGACATTTATGTCCCATATGGCTCCCACTAAAGTCACTGATTGGCTACTGACTGCTAACAGCTTAGAGAGCTGTAAAGGAAGTAGTAGTGTTCTGGTTATTATGTTAGACATCTGCTCACTCCAGCCTTTATAGATGACATTTTTGCCCAACTAACTATATTAAAAACCTTTTTTATTTTGCGCACTCTGTCTATTTTACCCAGTTTTTCATTTTTACACTGAACTGTCCCTTTAAATGTATTCTGCCACTGGCGGTTACTCCGGTTCTCACGCGGTTGGTCTCTTTCCCTACGTATTTTAGAAATTCTAGAATCTTTTCCTTCAAAACTAATATTTTTTCATGCCAGAGACAATGAAAAGTTGCAATTGGGGGAAACTGGTCGTTCCATCCCACTAAAAAGTGAACTCTTACTGGAAGAAACCAATGGTATCGGTGTCAATTCCCTGTGTGTCAATGTCCATGGGTCACTTCCCGAAATACTGCTCATTGTGGTGCAGTCACACATTAACTTTGTTCTACAAACACAGACTGTGCTGAAGCAGCGGCTCAGTTGCCCCCAGGAGGAACTCAAGTACAGGTAACAATTGTTGGTTTGTGTGTACAACGCTAGGAATGAAGGAAGTGTTTGGGGTACGGAACTATTTAAATGTTATTTATTCTTCTGTGTCAATATATTAAATATAAATATGGGGCAGATGGCTTGGGAACTGGGTGGGGCCCAACTGAAAATCTTATACACAGGGCCCTCTCAACATTAGTATGGTTTTTATCTCTCTCTATCTTGTCTCCAGCAGTTGGTCTTCTTTTGTATCTTCTCCCTATTTGTCTTTGTAACAGATAATCTCTTTTATTCTCCTCTCCTTTACATCTAACCAAAGATATCCCTGCCCTGCATGTAAAGTCTTCTAAGGAGAAGAGAGACTGTAGAGGTTCTACTGTTTGGCCGTATTTTGAACCGTCTAGTAATTAATGGGGGTGGGAAATAGATGTCCTTCATGTAAAGCCTTCTCAGGAGAAGAAAGACTGTAGAGGTTCTACTGTTTGGCCATATTCTGAACCGTCTAGTAATTAATGGGGGTGGGAAATAGATGTCCTACTTGTTTAGATGTTAAGGTTTCTGATGGTGATCAAGCTCAGGTCCCACCACCCTGTGTGGTAAGGGACCATAGACATTTTGGTGGCAGGGTCATTGGGAAAATAAGATAAGGAGAAGATGTTGCCTGAAGCCCAACCACAGACCAATGAGGGACTGCTGCTCCCAAGCAAACTTGGGACTGATCCTGGGCAGGAGAATCGGTGAGAGTCCTAGGTTCAGAGGTTGGACCGGGATGAAGTAGCTTTTCATTTCAAAAAGGAGGTCCCACAGCTGAGCTCCCAAATCTTGTTCCATAGACCGAAGCTGAAGTGTGAGGGGGGCGAGTGGATAAACCAATGAGAGGAGTCACACCAAGGCCAAGATAATGGAGATGCATGGAATCCAGGATCTGACAGATTCCCATTCGAGAGTCAAATGAGTCCTTCAAGGACGATTTGCTAAAATTCATTAACGTCATCTTTGTTTTTCGATGTTGTCATCTGGTGGGTCCAAGCTGGTAGAGTTGTGGGTAGGTGGGTTTGGGGTAGTTGTGGGTCTCTGCAGACCTTACTTCTTCATTTATTGCTGAACTCTCAACTGCGGGGTCTGAATACTGCACTGTGGTAAATAAGAGTAACGCCATAAAACTACAGAATGGAAACTCTTTAGGGGCAGTAGCAAATAGGAACGCAGATTAAAATGGCCGGTGTGTTTATTTCCATGCAGTACAAGGCACAATGGCCACGTGGTACAGAAGTGCATGCGCGGTGGCGCTCTTGGTCGTTGTGCTGATTGGGATCTTAGGAGAAACTGCTGGCGGTAAGTAGAAAAGACACAGAAATTGGCTTCCAGTTATATAATGGAACAACCTTAGCCCAAAACAGGCTTTTTGTGGCTGCTGGGTGATAGTGGAGCTGTTGGGGCCCCTTGGATGTTGCTCCCAGTGGCCTCACAGTAGGTGCCATTTGTACATTTCTGGCTTGGAGACAAGTTTTACTCCAAGCAGAGTCTCCTGCAGGACAGCAGGCCACATGGGGCTACCAAATAGCCAATCACAGCCCTTTTTGGCACCCCCAAAGAATGTTTTTCATGCTTGTGTGGCTCATCAACACTTTTTTACATCTGTGTGTCGCTCACAAGTGAAAAAAGTTGGGGATCCCTGGTCTACAGCAACTATACCACCCCCTATACAATCCTGCAGGTATACCCTGGCACACGTAGAGTTGCCACCTTAATACCAGCCACATATTGCCCTGTAGTTCTGCCCCAGTGACCCAGTGCCTGTCTATGGGTATCTGTGCATCTTACATAGGCTGATTGGCAAATTGGAGACACCGTTTGCAATGTTATAGGGGGATAACATATTTTTTCTTTTCCTACCACTAGAGGGCGACAGAAAGGGGGTGACAAAGAGACACATCCAGCGCGGATGGCTGGCTCTACCCGATGAGATTGGGACGTATCTGTACAATGTAGTGAATGCAACTTCACCCAAAGCCGGAGAGATGCTCAGGGACTTGGGTGACAAAGAATGGTTCATAGAAGCCAGGTAATGCCATATGCATGTATACTGTGTATCTATATACAGGCAGAGCAATGCATCTGATGAACTACAGTTCCCATCATCCTTAGCTAGGCGGCAGCCATGGATAAGTGCATTGCATTTCAGCAGCAGCTATCATACTATGGTACATTATACCTAAAGCAGAGCAAGTCCTGTGCTGCAAGTGGGCAAATCATGGTGCCCAATGTAATAATAGGGTCAACAATACCTTAATTACTGGCCCATGTATGTGGCCAAACAATGGCCTGCACTACTGATATCAAATCCTATCAGGATGGTTCATTGTTTTTTACTGGTGGTTTGTTCAGCAGCTCTCCAGTTTGGAATTTCAGCAGCTATCTGGTTGCAAGGATCCGATTTAACCTAGCAACCAGGCATCAATTTGAAAGAGAAACGGCAGCATTTCTGGTACTGTACACTGGATATCCAATTCTCTCTCTCACAGGCGACTCCTGTTAACGTCATTGATGTCAGTGGATTACGCCGTGTACGAGTCCTACAAATATATCAGAAAGATATGGGAGCCTTGAAGACTGGGTTACGGCCATTGGCTTGAACATATGAAAACCTGGAATTAATGGCCCAATAAAGCATTCTGTGTGACCCTTCTTGTTCTTGTCCATTAACTAAGGGTAGAAGGTGAAAAGAAAAATTTAATTTATTTATTTTAGTTGGTTGACTTTATTTTCCCAAGGCAATAATCAGTAAAAACAGGGTGGGTAATTATATCCAGCCGGCTGTATTTATCCTAGTTGGGTAGGAGCTGCCGTACACATCAAGCAAAGGTTTAATGCTTATGCCTTGACTTCAGAGAAACTGTGCCCTCCCACTTGCCCATGTTGTCATGGAAACAGTGCAATTAAAAAAAGATAAGTAGGGGCTGTCTGCACTGACAGGGTTACACATCTATTTCTGTAGTGATCTTATTGGCATGTCTGGGGTAAATATGATTAGTTTGTGATCTGAGTGACTGGCCAACCAGCCCATCAGCTGGATTAATATGTATATGTAACATGGATCCAGACTCCTGGTCTGGATCCATGTATTTATATAAACAGATAATATGTATATCCTTTTAATTTCTCTATCTCTTTCTCTATTCACATTATATATATATATATATATATATATAAATATATATATATTGATATCTGTGATACAGTACGAAGGTGCAAAGTAATGAAAGATTGTGAAAGTAAAACATGACAAAGTAGTGTTGCCCTTGAGTATATGGGGCCCACTAGAGAACCCCACCTCAGGGACCCACTCCCCTTCCCACCTTCCATTATTTACATTGACAGTTATCTAAACAAATTATAGGACCTAAGGTGAAAAATAAGCTTGAGGTCCCCAAAAAATGGGGGTTATCCCTGCTTTGTTAGTCCCTTTAACCATAACTACCCAGACATGCCAGTGTAATCACAACAGACAATGGACACTAATCATATGTACCCGAGACATGTCAGTAAGATCACTGCAGTAATGTATGCATTGTAAGCTTTATCCCAATCAAGCAGAATACCACAAACTTAAGTGTAGGGTGGTGGTGGGGCAGCATTGGCTATAGGGTTGCCACCTTTAGTTTTCAGGCAATCCAGGCAGGTGGGGACATTAGAGGCAGGGCTATGATGTGGTGTTCAGTGATTAGTAATTAGTGCTTATTTGTACCCAGGGCACAAATAAGCACTCACCCCAAAGCTCCCTCTACCTGGCCTTCAGGCTGGGCCCCCTTAGCCCATAACAAGGTTACAGATATATAGAAACATTGGGGTAACAGTCACCCCGCTATAGTTCCAGGGGTACCCAGGGCACAAATAAGCACTCACCCCAAAGCTCCCTCTACCTGGCCTTCAGGCTGGGCCCCCTTAGCCCATAACAAGGTTACAGATATATAGAAACATTGGGGTAACAGTCACCCCGCTATAGTTCCAGGGGTACCCAGGGCACAAATAAGCACTCACCCCAAATCCCCCCCCTAACTGGCCTTCAGGCTGGGCCCCCTTAGCCCATAACAAGGTTACAGATATATAGAAACATTGGGGTAACAGTCACCCTGCTATAGTTCCAGGGGTACCCAGGGCACAAATAAGCACTCACCCCAAATCCCCCCCTAACTGGCCTTCAGGCTGGGCCCCCTTAGCCCATAACAAGGTTACAGATATATAGAAACATTGGGGTAACAGTCACCCTGCTATAGTTCCAGGGGTACCCAGGGCACAAATAAGCACTCACCCCAAATCCCCCCTAACTGGCCTTCAGGCTGGGCCCCCTTAGCCCATAACAAGGTTACAGATATATAGAAACATTGGGGTAACAGTCTCCCCGCTATAGTTCCAGGGGTACCCAGGGCACAAATAAGCACTCACCCCAAATCCCCCCCTAACTGGCCTTCAGGCTGGACCCCCTTAGCCCATAACAAGGTTACAGATATATAGAAACATTGGGGTAACAGTCACCCCGCTATAGTTCCAGGGGTACCCAGGGCACAAATAAGCACTCACCCCAAATCCCCCCCTAACTGGCCTTCAGGCTGGGCCCCCTTAGCCCATAACAAGGTTACAGATATATAGAAACATTGGGGTAACAGTCACCCTGCTATAGTTCCAGGGGTACCCAGGGCACAAATAAGCACTCACCCCAAATCCCCCCCTAACTGGCCTTCAGGCTGGGCCCCCTTAGCCCATAACAAGGTTACAGATATATAGAAACATTGGGGTAACAGTCACCCTGCTAAAGTTCCAGGGGTACCCAGGGCACAAATAAGCACTCACCCCAAATCCCCCCCATAACTGGCCTTCAGGCTGGGCCCCCTTAGCCCATAACAAGGTTACAGATATATAGAAACATTGGGGTAACAGTCTCCCCGCTATAGTTCCAGGGGTACCCAGGGCACAAATAAGCACTCACCCCAAATCCCCCCTAACTGGCCTTCAGGCTGGACCCCCTTAGCCCATAACAAGGTTACAGATATATAGAAACATTGGGGTAACAGTCACCCCGCTATAGTTCCAGGGGTACCCAGGGCACAAATAAGCACTCACCCCAAATCCCCCCCTAACTGGCCTTCAGGCTGGGCCCCCTTAGCCCATAACAAGGTTACAGATATATAGAAACATTGGGGTAACAGTCACCCCGCTATAGTTCCAGGGGTACCCAGGGCACAAATAAGCACTCACCCCAAATCCCCCCCTAACTGGCCTTCAGGCTGGGCCCCCTTAGCCCATAACAAGGTTACAGATATATAGAAACATTGGGGTAACAGTCACCTTGCTAAATTGGGGATCCCTGCCATAAGGAGACCTTGGATTTAGCATTAGCCTTTCTGCTTTAGCCTTGGCTCAGTAGTTTTTTTTTTTTTTAAAAGGTCTATGTAAATACAGCCATAAGCACTCACAGAAACGCTGCACTGACTTCTCTGTCAAAAGATTTATTGTGTCTGTAATTGCTGTGCCACAGACGCGCAGCTCTCTCCTCTCTCCTGCTCCCCCCTCCCTCAAGAATGCTAAGAACTCCCTCCCCCCCTTAGGAATGTGGATCTGAGCCAATCAGCAGGAAGCTGACTCATAGGGACTGATTTACTAATCCACGAATCTGAATCCCGAATGGGAAAAAATCGGATTGGAAACAAACATTTTGTGACTTTTTCGTATTTTTTGTGATTTTTTCGTAAGCACCGCAACTTTTTCGTAGCCATTACGACTTGCGCAAATTGTCGCGACTTTTTCATAGCCATTATGACTTTCGTGAATTGTCGCGACTTTTTCATAGCCATTATGACTTTCGTGAATTGTCGCGACTTTTTCATAGCCATTATGACTTTCGTGAATTGTCGCGATTTTTGCATAGCCATTATGACTTTCGCGAATTGTAGCGAATTTTTCGTATTGAACGCTCGAAAAATTTGCGACAATTCGCGAAAATGTCGCAAAATACAGATCATTACGAAAAAAACGCATTCGGACGCTTTTCGGGCGTTCGTGGATTAGTAAATGTGCCCCATAGTCTTACTAACTGAGCATGTACACCGGTTTGGGTCTCGGTGCAGGAGTGAGGCATTATGGGAACTTTCTTTACACAGCTCAGTGTTTTTTCTTCCTGTTTGGCTTCTGATCATCTGAACGGGAGAAATATGGGGAGACTTAAGGGCACGATTGAGAGATCTGAAGGTATGCCTGCAGCTTGGGATTAACTCTTTATTAGCCTTTCCTTCCCCTTTAAAGCTTCACTAAGCAATAATACATAGTAAGCTCAGCAATTAGTATGTAACTTGAGATCAGGGTCCATCAAGAAAAATGCACAGACCTACTCATTTCTGACACACCAAGGACAGTTGGCTGACAATAAGTAGGTAAAATAACAATCCTGCCTGCATGATGCACTTTTCTGTGAATATACAGGAATGCACCATTTGTGGGCAAAAAGTCAGCAGGTTCCCCTATTAGCTGAGTTTGATAAACAAGGCCCATTTATCTAGATCAGTGCTGTCCAACCGCGACCCCCCTCTGTGTGGCCCCCCACCTGTCTGGCTGCTTTGATGGCTTACTCTTGTGTAAGCTTTAAATGGTATCAGTACTGTGATTAACTGCCCCCCCTGCATGGTACTGCAATTGAAAAGTTTTTTTTAATATATAGTTATTGTGCAGACTGTAGGAGCAGTGCCAGCATTGTGTCACTGTATGCTGCCTGTGTGTGCCATACACATAGGGCAAGCAGAGTATGGCACACACAGGCAGCATAGGGCAGGCAGAGTATGGCACACACAGGCAGCATAGGGCAGGCAGAGTATGGTACACACGGGCAGGGTAGGGCAGGCAGAGTATGGCACACACAAGCCAAGTATGGCACAAACCAGCCAAGAATGGCACGAACAGTCAAAGTATGGTACACACAGGCAGGGTAGGGCAGGCAGAGTATGGCACACACAAGCCAAGTATGGCACAAACCAGCCAAGAATGGCACGAACAGTCAAAGTATGGCACATGCAGGCAGGGTAGGGCAGGCAGAGTATGGCACACACAGGCAGGGTAGGGAAGGCAGAGTATGGCACACACAGGCAGGGTAGAGAAGGCAGAGTATGGCACACACAGGCAGGGTAGGGAAGGCAGAGTATGGCACACACAGGCAGGGTAGGGAAGGCAGAGTATGGCACACACAGGCAGGGTAGGAAAGCCAGAGTATGGCACACACAGGCAGGGTAGGGAAGGCAGAGTATGGCACACACAGGCAGGGTAGGAAAGCCAGAGTATGGCACACACAGGCAGGGTAGGAAAGCCAGAGTATGGCACACACAGGCAGGGTAAGGCAGGCAGAGTATGGCATTAATATGGGTATGGTCATGTGATAACATGGTTGTGGTTTCAAGTGGGTGTAGTTTCAAAAAGGGGAGTGGTCAAAACTGGCTTCCATTATCGGCCCTCCACCACGTAGGTTGGAAAAATTCCGGCCCTCTGTACCACAGAAGTTGGACAGCACTGATCTAGATCAAGTTCTTGCTGAGGTACAGGAAGGGAAAAAGTTGGCAAAAAGGCAAATCAAAAAGAGTTGTAATTGCTTCACAAGTAAATACTAAGGAAAATGGGAACTGTGGTTCCACTTGGAATGAATACAGAATATGAGCTAAAACAGCTATTGATGCTAAGGGAGCAAAAAAGAAATGAATGTTGATTTTAATTTTTTATTATTGTTTTTGTTTTAGGGACTTATTTGGGTACAATGTACCAAGCACTACTATGAAGTGCCCTACAGGGGACTATTTGTATATTGTATTTATCAGTTAAATCAGTTTGTATGTTTGTTTAGGCTAAACAGGAAATCTAATGATGATACTTAAGAAACAAAGAGGTGCCATTTAAGATACAGCTGAACTGCTTTTCTTGAGACTAAAGGTCCCCATACACAGGCCGATTCTAGCTGCCAATATCAGTCCCTTAGACGGGCAGCTTATCAGCCCATGTTATGGGCACTAACAGCCTGAAATCGGCCAGATATCTATCGGGCAGGTTTAAAAATGTAGTCGGATCAGGGACCGAATCGGCTCGTTGGTGCCTATACCTGTCGTTATAATTTGATCGTTTGGCCCCAGGGCCAAAATAGCCTGAATTATCCTGATATCAGCTTTTCCCTCTACTGCGCAATTGTCGTGTAGAAAGAATGAAGAGAATCGTTTACTTGCAGGTTCCCAGGGGTACTGGTTTCCCAACTCTTGTGCCATCTTTGAAAAGCTGCCATGTTCCTGGTGTGAATATTCAAGTTCATACCTCCCAAAGTATCCGAGGTCACACCTCCCAAACGACCTGGTCATGTGTCCTGGGGAGTTATCCTGTGGCACAGTGAGTCCCTATCCCTATGCCCTGGGGAGTTATCCTGTGGCACAGTGAGTCCCTATCCCTATGCCCTGGGGAGTTAGCCTGTGGCACGGTGAGTCCCTATCCCTATGCCCTGGGGAGTTAGCCTGTGGCACGGTGAGTCCCTATCCCTATGCCCTGGGTAGTTAGCCTGTGGCACAGTGAGTCCCTATCCCTATGCCCTGGGGAGTTAGCCTGTGGCACAGTGAGTCCCTATCCCTATGCCCTGGGGAGTTAGCCTGTGGCACAGTGAGTCCCTATCCCTATGCCCTGGGGAGTTAGCCTGTGGCACAGTGAGTCCCTATCCCTATGTCCTGGGGAGTTAGCCTGTGGCACAGTGAGTCCTTATCCCTATGTTCTGGGGAGTTAGCCTGTGGCACAGTGAGTCCCTATCCCTATGCCCTGGGGAGTTAGCCTGTGGCACAGTGAGTCCTTATCCCTATGCCCTGGGGAGTTAGCCTGTGGCACAGTGAGTCCCTATCCCTATGTCCTGGGGAGTTAGCCTGTGGCACAGTGAGTCCCTATCCCTATGCCCTGGGGAGTTAGCCTGTGGCACAGTGAGTCCCTATCCCTATGCCCTGGGGAGTTAGCCTGTGGCACAGTGAGTCCCTATCCCTATGCCCTGGGGAGTTAGCCTGTGGCACAGTGAGTCCCTATCCCTATGCCCTGGGGAGTTAGCCTGTGGCACAGTGAGTCCCTATCCCTATGTCCTGGGGAGTTAGCCTGTGGCACAGTGAGTCCCTATCCCTATGTTCTGGGGAGTTAGCCTGTGGCACAGTGAGTCCCTATCCCTATGCCCTGGGGAGTTAGCCTGTGGCACAGTGAGTCCTTATCCCTATGTTCTGGGGAGTTAGCCTGTGGCACAATGAGTCCCTATCCCTATGCCCTGGGGAGTTAGCCTGTGGCACAGTGAGTCCTTATCCCTATGTTCTGGGGAGTTAGCCTGTGGCACAGTGAGTCCCTATCCCTATGCCCTGGGGAGTTAGCCTGTGGCACAGTGAGTCCTTATCCCTATGCCCTGGGGAGTTAGCCTGTGGCACAGTGAGTCCCTATCCCTATGTCCTGGGGAGTTAGCCTGTGGCACAGTGAGTCCTTATCCCTATGTTCTGGGGAGTTAGCCTGTGGCACAGTGAGTCCCTATCCCTATGCCCTGGGGAGTTAGCCTGTGGCACAGTGAGTCCCTATCCCTATGTTCTGGGGAGTTAGCCTGTGGCACAGTGAGTCCCTATCCCTATGCCCTGGGGAGTTAGCCTGTGGCACAGTGAGTCCTTATCCCTATGTTCTGGGGAGTTAGCCTGTGGCACAATGAGTCCCTATCCCTATGCCCTGGGGAGTTAGCCTGTGGCACAGTGAGTCCTTATCCCTATGTTCTGGGGAGTTAGCCTGTGGCACAGTGAGTCCCTATCCCTATGCCCTGGGGAGTTAGCCTGTGGCACAGTGAGTCCTTATCCCTATGCCCTGGGGAGTTAGCCTGTGGCACAGTGAGTCCCTATCCCTATGTCCTGGGGAGTTAGCCTGTGGCACAGTGAGTCCTTATCCCTATGTTCTGGGGAGTTAGCCTGTGGCACAGTGAGTCCCTATCCCTATGCCCTGGGGAGTTAGCCTGTGGCACAGTGAGTCCCTATCCCTATGTTCTGGGGAGTTAGCCTGTGGCACAGTGAGTCCTGATTCAGTAAACTGCTGTTCGATTGGCTGGCTTGCCAGTCTCTAGTGCCAACCAATCAGAACTCCTTTCAGCAGCCAAATGACAGTGTAGAGGCGACAGTAGTTGTTCAGGCACACAGCATTGATACCATACCCTGTATGATCTATAACCGAGTTGGATTAGGTGTTTGGCACAATAACTGCTGCTTGTGTTGGGATACAATCCAACTGGTAAATTCTTTCTGCTATGGGCTGGGTAGTACTAGAAGGGTTAATGGTTGTTCTTAAAGCATCAATCATAGCGGAACCAGCCAGATTTCTAGAACAAGTGGATACTGTACTGGACAAAGAATAATGTGCGAGTGACTCCTGCAACAAAACTGCCTTTTGTGGAACTCAGAATAACACATGGAAACAGAGCGTTACTGATGGAACCATTTAGGGCTCTGGCACACGGGGAGATTAGTCGCCCGCGACAAAACTCCCTGTTCGCGGGCGACTAATCTCCCCGAGTTGCCTTCCCCCTGCCATCCCACCGGCGACAATGTAAGTCACCGGTGGGATGGCACACGCGGCGGCGCGATTTTGCGCAAATCGCCGAAAAAGCCTTGCGAGTCTTTTTCGACGATTTCCAGAAATCGCGCCGCCGCGTGTGCCAAAGCCCTTAGTGGCTACACACGCTGTTGTTTAGGAGTAATTGTGGGCTATCAGGTCAGGCCCCACCATACAATCAAATGATACAGTTGTGGAGCTATTTGCATATAGGAAAATAATTCCCTTTGTCTCCCCAGAATGCTCTCTGCACAACTCTCTAATAAAGTAATGAATAAAAGTCCTGAGTTCCGAGAAGGACTGACCACTTGGTTCTGCTGCACAGACAATAGTCTGATTGAACAGAAGGGGGCAGCAATTCCTGCACAGATAAAACCCCATTATACTATACAGACCTTATCTGTTATCTGCTATGTAACCTGTGCCTTTTCTCCTTTGAACGGCTGCCCCCGGGGCTACACAGCAGGGTATTTATATAAACTATAGTAGGGTTTCTGTAGCAAACACCCCAGCTGTACCAGTGCAGGAATGGCTGCCCCCGGGGCTACACAGCGGGGTATTTATATAAACTATAGTAGGGTTTCTGTAGCAAACACCCCAGCTGTACCAGTGCAGGAATGGCTGCCCCCGGGGCTACACAGCGGGGTATTTATATAAACTATAGTAGGGTTTCTGTAGCAAACACCCCAGCTGTACCAGTGCAGGAATGGCTGCCCCCGGGGCTACACAGCGGGGTATTTATATAAACTATAGTAGGGTTTCTGTAGCAAACACCCCAGCTGTACCAGTGCAGGAATGGCTGCCCCCGGGGCTACACAGCGGGGTATTTATATAAACTATAGTAGGGTTTCTGTAGCAAACACCCCGGCTGTACCAGTGCAGGAACGGCTGCCCCCGGGGCTACACAGCGGGGTATTTATATAAACTATAGTAGGGTTTCTGTAGCAAACACCCCAGCTGTACCAGTGCAGGAATGGCTGCCCCCGGGGCTACACAGCGGGGTATTTATATTAACTATAGTAGGGTTTCTGTATCAAATACCCCAGCTGTACCAGTGCAGAAATGGCTGCCCCCGGGGCTACACAGCGGGGGTATTTATATAAACTATAGTAGGGTTTCTGTAGCAAACACCCCAGCTGTACCAGTGCAGAAATGGCTGCCCCCGGGGCTACACAGCGGGGTATTTATATAAACTATAGTAGGGTTTCTGTATCAAATACCCCAGCTGTACCAGTGCAGAAATGGCTGCCCCCGGGGCTACACAGCGGGGTATTTATATAAACTATAGAAGGGTTTCTGTAGCAAACACCCCAGCTGTACCAGTGCAGGAATGGCTGCCCCCGGGGCTACACAGCGGGGTATTTATATAAACTATAGTAGGGTTTCTGTAGCAAACACCCCAGCTGTACCAGTGCAGGAATGGCTGCCCCCGGGGCTACACAGCGGGGTATTTATATAAACTATAGTAGGGTTTCTGTAGCAAACACCCCAGCTGTACCAGTGCAGGAATGGCTGCCCCCGGGGCTACACAGCGGGGTATTTATATAAACTATAGTAGGGTTTCTGTAGCAAACACCCCAGCTGTACCAGTGCAGGAATGGCTGCCCCCGGGGCTACACAGCGGGGTATTTATATAAACTATAGTAGGGTTTCTGTAGCAAACACCCCGGCTGTACCAGTGCAGGAATGGCTGCCCCCGGGGCTACACAGCGGGGTATTTATATAAACTATAGTAGGGTTTCTGTAGCAAACACCCCAGCTGTACCGGTGCAGGAACGGCTGCCCCCGGGGCTACACAGCGGGGTATTTATATTAACTATAGTAGGGTTTCTGTAGCAAACACCCCAGCTGTACCAGTGCAGGAATGGCTGCCCCCGGGGCTACACAGCGGGGTATTTATATAAACTATAGTAGGGTTTCTGTAGCAAACACCCCAGCTGTACCAGTGCAGGAATGGCTGCCCCCGGGGCTACACAGCGGGGTATTTATATAAACTATAGTAGGGTTTCTGTAGCAAACACCCCAGCTGTACCGGTGCAGGAATGGCTGCCCCCGGGGCTACACAGCGGGGTATTTATATAAACTATAGTAGGGTTTCTGTAGCAAACACCCCAGCTGTACCAGTGCAGGAATGGCTGCCCCCGGGGCTACACAGCGGGGTATTTATATAAACTATAGTAGGGTTTCTGTAGCAAACACCCCAGCTGTACCAGTGCAGGAATGGCTGCCCCCGGGGCTACACAGCGGGGTATTTATATTAACTATAGTAGGGTTTCTGTATCAAATACCCCAGCTGTACCAGTGCAGAAATGGCTGCCCCCGGGGCTACACAGCGGGGTATTTATATAAACTATAGTAGGGTTTCTGTAGCAAACACCCCAGCTGTACCAGTGCAGGAATGGCTGCCCCCGGGGCTACACAGCGGGGTATTTATATAAACTATAGTAGGGTTTCTGTAGCAAACACCCCAGCTGTACCGGTGCAGGAATGGCTGCCCCCGGGGCTACACAGCGGGGTATTTATATAAACTATAGTAGGGTTTCTGTAGCAAACACCCCAGCTGTACCAGTGCAGGAATGGCTGCCCCCGGGGCTACACAGCGGGGTATTTATATAAACTATAGTAGGGTTTCTGTAGCAAACACCCCAGCTGTACCAGTGCAGGAATGGCTGCCCCCGGGGCTACACAGCGGGGTATTTATATAAACTATAGTAGGGTTTCTGTAGCAAACACCCCAGCTGTACCGGTGCAGGAACGGCTGCCCCCGGGGCTACACAGCGGGGTATTTATATAAACTATAGTAGGGTTTCTGTAGCAAACACCCCGGCTGTACCAGTGCAGGAATGGCTGCCCCCGGGGCTACACAGCGGGGTATTTATATAAACTATAGTAGGGTTTCTGTAGCAAACACCCCAGCTGTACCGGTGCAGGAACGGCTGCCCCCGGGGCTACACAGCGGGGTATTTATATTAACTATAGTAGGGTTTCTGTAGCAAACACCCCAGCTGTACCAGTGCAGGAACGGCTGCCCCCGGGCTACACAGCGGGGTATTTATATAAACTATAGTAGGGTTTCTGTAGCAAACACCCCAGCTGTACCAGTGCAGGAATGGCTGCCCCCGGGGCTACACAGCGGGGTATTTATATTAACTATAGTAGGGTTTCTGTATCAAATACCCCAGCTGTACCAGTGCAGAAATGGCTGCCCCGGGGCTACACAGCGGGGTATTTATATAAACTATAGTAGGGTTTCTGTAGCAAACACCCCAGCTGTACCAGTGCAGGAATGGCTGTCCCCGTGGCTACACAGCGGGGTATTTACATAAACTATAGTAGGGTTTCTGTAGCAAACACCCCAGCTGTACCAGTGCAGAAATGGCTGCCCCCGGGGCTACACAGCGGGGTATTTATATAAACTATAGTAGGGTTTCTGTAGCAAACACCCCAGCTGTACCAGTGCAGGAATGGCTGCCCCCGGGGCTACACAGCAGGGTATTTATATAAACTATAGTAGGGTTTCTGTAGCAAACACCCCAGCTGTACCAGTGCAGGAATGGCTGCCCCCGGGGCTACACAGCGGGGTATTTATATAAACTATAGTAGGGTTTCTGTAGCAAACACCCCAGCTGTACCAGTGCAGGAATGGCTGCCCCCGGGGCTACACAGCAGGGTATTTATATAAACTATAGTAGGGTTTCTGTAGCAAACACCCCAGCTGTACCAGTGCAGGAATGGCTGCCCCCGGGGCTACACAGCGGGGTATTTATATAAACTATAGTAGGGTTTCTGTAGCAAACACCCCAGCTGTACCAGTGCAGGAACGGCTGCCCCCGGGGCTACACAGCGGGGTATTTATATAAACTATAGTAGGGTTTCTGTAGCAAACACCCCAGCTGTACCAGTGCAGGAACGGCTGCCCCCGGGGCTACACAGCGGGGTATTTATATAAACTATAGTAGGGTTTCTGTAGCAAACACCCCAGCTGTACCAGTGCAGGAATGGCTGCCCCCGGGGCTACACAGCGGGGTATTTATATAAACTATAGTAGGGTTTCTGTAGCAAACACCCCAGCTGTACCAGTGCAGGAATGGCTGCCCCCGGGGCTACACAGCAGGGTATTTATATAAACTATAGTAGGGTTTCTGTAGCAAACACCCCAGCTGTACCAGTGCAGGAATGGCTGCCCCCGGGGCTACACAGCAGGGTATTTATATAAACTATAGTAGGGTTTCTGTAGCAAACACCCCAGCTGTACCAGTGCAGGAATGGCTGCCCCCGGGGCTACACAGCGGGGTATTTATATAAACTATAGTAGGGTTTCTGTAGCAAACACCCCAGCTGTACCGGTGCAGGAATGGCTGCCCCGGGGCTACACAGCGGGGTATTTATATAAACTATAGTAGGGTTTCTGTAGCAAATACCCCAGCTGTACCAGTGCAGGAATGGCTGCCCCCGGGGCTACACAGCGGGGTATTTATATAAACTTACTTACTGTTTTATTTTTACAGAGAAAAAGGGAATCAATTTTAAAAAATCTGAATTATTTGGTTAAAATGGAGTCTATGGGAGACGGGCTTTCTGTAATTCGGAGCTTTCTGGATAATGGGTTTCCGGATAAGGGGTCTGATACCAGTATATATTTTTTTTCATTCATATACCAATGTTCTATGGAAATCAGTCCGTTCCAGAGCTGAGCAGGTTAGTAAATGAAATCTAAATTGATGATAAATATCTGATTTATAGTATATAAGTTGTTTTTCATGCAATTTACTATTATTTTCAAACATTTTGGGCCAATGAGTGAAAGTATATTCAGTTCCCAGCGGGGGCGCAAGTGCTACTGGTTTTACAATCGTTTCCTTGAGTTCCAGTCCCAAGGACATTCCTTATACAGATAATATTTCACGATTAACTGCAGAGCGGATCTACCAGAAATAGAAGTCTTTCACAATGGCCTTGAGGTTCCCATGGAGTTTATTTTAAGGCCTCAGTTAAATAATAGTGGGTCCCAGGCCAGGCAGCCACAATCTGAGGAGGAAAAACTTTAGTGCGATATAAATCAATGGCGCCCAAACTGTGACCCTCCAGCTGTGGTTGGATTTTTAAGTACAGGTATCGGACCCCTTATCCAGAAACCCATTATCCAGAAAGTTCTGAATTACGGAAAGGCCATCTCCCATAGACTTCATTTGAATCAAATAATTCACATTTTTAAAAATGATTTCCTTTTCTCTGTAATAATAAAACAGCACCTGTACTTGATCCCAACTAAGATATAATTACCCCTTATTGGGGGCAGAACAGCCCTATTGGGTTTATTTCATGGTTAAATGATTCCCTTTTCTCTGTAATAATAAAACAGTACCTGTACTTGATCCCAACTAAGATATAATTACCCCTTATTGGGGCAGAACAGCCCTATTGGGTTTATTTCATGGTTGAATGATTCCCTTTTCTCTGTAATAATAAAACAGTACCTGTACTTGATCCCAACTAAGATATAATTACCCCTTATTGGGGCAGAACAGCCCTATTGGGTTTATTTCATGGTTAAATGATTCCCTTTTCTCTGTAATAATAAAACAGTACCTGTACTTGATCCCAACTAAGATATAATTACCCCTTATTGGGGGCAGAACAGCCCTATTGGGTTTATTTCATGGTTAAATGATTCCCTTTTCTCTGTAATAATAAAACAGTACCTGTACTTGATCCCAACTAAGATAGAATTACCCCTTATTGGGGGCAGAACAGTCCTATTGGGTTTATTTCATGGTTAAATGATTCCCTTTTCTCTGTAATAATAAAACAGTACCTGTACTTGATCCCAACTAAGATATAATTACCCCTTATTGGGGGCAGAACAGCCCTATTGGGTTTATTTCATGGTTAAATGATTCCCTTTTCTCTGTAATAATAAAACAGTACCTGTACTTGATCCCAACTAAGATATAATTACCCCTTATTGGAGCCAAAACAATCCTATTGGGTTTAATTACTGTTTAAATAATTTTATTAGCAGACTTAAGGTCTGAGATCCGAATTACAGAAAGACCCCTTATCCGGAAAAGCCCAGGTCCTGAGCATTCTGGATAATGGGTCCCATACCTGTACCAGAATCCCACCAACAATGTTCAGCTGGAATGCTTGGAGTTACAGATAACCGACATTGCATTGGTTGGACACCCATTATATCAACTGTAAGGATCTCAAGCAGTTAGAATATTATGTCATTTGTAATTTTGCTAAGGCCAGAGTTAGTTTAGTGGGGGGCCTCTGGCAAGGCAGGAATTGTGGGCCCCCCAGTGTCAGACTGGGGTGTTCATGGCCCATTGGCGCTGCCCCCACCCCCATCGGGAGTTGCTAAATGTGGGTGGGAGTGGGCCTGGGTTGGCAGGGGCTGCGGGGCCCGTCAGGGGACCCCAGTCCTACCCTGTGCTCCCCCAGTCCTACCCTGTGCTCCCCCAGTCCTACCCTGTGCTCCCCCCCATCTGATGACATCCAGCAGTCAATAGCTGGACATGCCTGCATATGCTAAAACATGTTACATAATATAATAACATAATAATAATATGGCCTGGGTCCCTGTCCCTAAGCCCCTATGGGTCCTCGTGGGTTTAGACACAGGTACCAAGGCCATATTACTGGCCCACCCTAAAGTGCAATGAGAAATTGTCAAGAAGCGGCTAATCATATACGACTGTCATCTTAATCAGGGATGCACCTAATCCAGGATTCGGTTCGGTATTCGGCCAGGATTCGGCCTTTTTGGGCAGGGTTCGGTTTTGGACGAATCCACGGTCCTGGCTGAATACGAATTAGCATATGGTAATTAGCATTTGGAAGGGTTAAATATTAGGGGGGGGGGAATTTTCATCTGCAATTTTAACCCTTCCGGATCATAATTAGCATATGCTAATTAGGATTCGGCCAAATCCATCAGGGTGGGTTCGGTGTCTCCCTAATCTGATGGTATTCTACACTTCCCCGTGTCTCTTTATATCGGGGGTACCCAACTTGCCTCCAAACCAGGAAATAAAAAATGTTGCTTGTGACCCACTGGTTGGGGATCACTGCTTTATATGAATGGGCGCTGCCATGTAGTTTTTAGGGATGCACCGAACCCCCAAACCCACCCTGATGGATTTGGCCAAATCCCTAGCATATTCTAATTTATGTTTATTAGGAGTCGGTTCAGCCAGGACCCGTGGATTCGTCCGAAACCTGCCCAAAACGGCCGAATACCGAACTGAATCCTGGATTCGGTGCATCCCTAGTAGATTTGCTTTGCTAAGTCAAAAAACCTCTCTGATCTGAAAGCAGATTTGTTGCAAGAAAAGCCACGCAAGTATTTATTCATCTCAGAATCCCTGATTAGTGTAATGTCTCTTTAATGAGTCGTTTTGTATCATGGCTGAAATGCCCGCCCTTCCTACGAAGATAACGTCGCAATAGAGATTAAATTCTACAAAGAGATAACAGGATAGCAACGGAAGGATGTGTTTCACATCAATGTCCTTCTATGCCATGTCACGAACAGCACAACCTCGGCTCGGAGAGTCTCTAAATAAAAAGCGAAGACCAACTGCAAACTGTCTCAGACTATCATTGTCTACATTATTATTATTATTAACATTTATTTATAAAGCGCCAACATATCCCGCAGCGCTGTACAATAAGTGGGTTTCATACATTGGGCATACAGAGTAACATATAAAGCAACCAATAACCGATACAAGAGGTGAAGAGGGCCCTGCCCAAAAGAGCTTACACTCTACAAGGAGTAACATATAAAGCAATCAGTAACCGATACAGGAGGGGAAGAGAGCCCTGCCCCAAAGAGCTTACACTCTACAAGGAGTAACATATAAAGCAATCAATAACCGATACAAGAGGGGAAGAGGGCCCTGCCCAAAAGAGCTTACAATCTATAAGGAGTAACATATAAAGCAATCAATAACCGATACAAGAGGGGAAGAGAGCCCTGCCCAAAAGAGCTTACACTCTACATTATTATTATTATTAACATTTATTTATAAAGCGCCAACATATCCCGCAGCGCTGTACAATAAGTGGGTTCCATACATTGGACATACAGAGTAACATATAAAGCAATCAGTAACCGATACAGGAGGGGAAGGGAGCCCTGCCCCAAAGAGCTTACACTCTACAAGGAGTAACATATAAAGCAATCAGTAACCGATACAAGAGGGGAAAGGAGCCCTGCCCAAAAGAGCTTACAATCTACATCATACTAAAGCTTAATTTAAAGGTGAACAAACCCTTTTATAATCTGTAAATACCTTTAATCTCGACGCCCAAGGTTAAGTCTTTAAAACCTTCAGCCTGAAATGTCGTACAAAAGCGACTTCCTGGAAGCGCGCTGAAGGTCCCCCGAGGAATCCATGCGCAGATTTTATCGTTATCTCACTGAAATTTTCTAACCTGTTCAATTAGCTAAATGACCCCTCGCCAGGGTGCCTAAATTAGCGCAATTCAGAGCCCACACGGGGTCCCAAAATTATACAAAATGATGGAGTATGGCCGGCTTTATTCAAGACAGTGCCTAGTTGCTAGGGAAAATAAGGCCCTAGCAACCATATAGTCACTGAGATAACCAAACTGGAGTGCAACAAAAAGCTAAATAACTGAATAACCCATTCAAAATAAATAGCCAAAAAAGACCAACTGCAAACTGTGTCAGACTATCCTAGGCTACATCATAAACCTAAGTTATTCAGACAGTTCCCGCTAGAGGCCGCTGTGATGCAGGAACTAATAGGGGAGCCGGCAGGTACCATTACTGTTGGGGAGAGGACGGAGCACGGTCTTTGGAACAAACCTTTTGGACTGATTAATGCGCGCAAATATAGCGAAACGCTGCCTCAGTTGCCTGGCTTTGCGCGTTTGGTAAGACGGTGTCCTAAAATGAACACGACAGTGTCGGATAATGAGGCTGAGGTACCGCAGTTGGATCGTTCTGCTCCTGGTTACACTCGGCGGGAATGCGCAGGGTGAGATGGGGCGGGCGGGGGGGGATTGTAAGTGGCCTGTTCTGATAACTGTTATTACTCCCTGGCATCCATCTTCCTACGGAAGTTGCAGTATTGTGTCACATCCACAGTCAGGTGATGCCAGTGACCCCCAGGTTTTACACGTCAGGGGAGGCCCTTGTTATCATGGCGGCGCCTGTATGGTATTGATTTGCTCTCCCAGCCAAAACGTGTTTTTGTCTGATGAAAAAAAATCTAATTCTAAGCTCCTTCCCTTCCCTGCACTGCTGGTTCTGACTCCTGATACAACTCCCCAATATCCATTCATTCCTCATTCTCACTGGGTTTATAGTTATGTGTAACTGTCACTGTGTCTGTCCCTTTCCCTTCCCTGCACTGCTGGTTCTGACTCCTGATACAACTCCCCAATATCCATCATTCCTCATTCTCACTGGGTTTATAGTTATGTGTAACTGTCACTGTGTCTGTCCCTTTCCCTTCCCTGCACTGCTGGTTCTGACTCCTGATACAACTCCCCAATATCCATTCATTCCTCATTCTCACTGGGTTTATAGTTATGTGTAACTGTCACTGTGTCTGTCCCTTTCCCTTCCCTGCACTGCTGGTTCTGACTCCTGATACAACTCCCCAATATCCATTCATTCCTCATTCTCACTGGGTTTATAGTTATGTGTAACTGTCACTGTGTCTGTGCCTTTCCCTTCTCTGCACTGCTGGTTCTGACTCCTGATACAACTCCCCAATACCCATTCATTCCTCATTCTCACTGGGTTTATAGTTATGTGTAACTGTCACTGTGTCTGTCCCTTTCCCTTCCCTGCCACTGCTGGTTCTGACTCCTGATACAACTCCCCAATACCCATTCATCCCTCATTCTCACTGGGTTTATAGTTATGTGTAACTGTCACTGAGTCTGTCCCTTTCCTGCACTGCTGGTTCTGACTCCTGATACAACTCCCCAATACCCATTCATCCCTCATTCTCACTGGGTTTATAGTTATGTGTAACTGTCACTGTGTCTGTCCCTTTCCCTTCCCTGCACTGCTGGTTCTGACTCCTGATACAACTCCCCAATACCCATTCATTCCTCATTCTCACTGGGTTTATAGTTATGTGTAACTGTCACTGTGTCTGTCCCTTCCCTTCCCTGCACTGCTGGTTCTGACTCCTGATACAACTCCCCCAATACCCATTCATCCCTCATTCTCACTGGGTTTATAGTTATATGTAACTGTCACTGTGTCTGTCCCTTTCCCTTCCCTGCACTGCTGGTTCTGACTCCTGATACAACTCCCCAATATCCATTCATTCCTCATTCTCACTGGGTTTATAGCTATGTGTAACTGTCACTGTGTCTGTCCCTTTCCCTTCCCTGCACTGCTGGTTCTGACTCCTGATACAACTCCCCAATATCCATTCATTCCTCATTCTCACTGGGTTTATAGTTATGTGTAACTGTCACTGTGTCTGTCCCTTTCCTGCACTGCTGGTTCTGACTCCTGATACAACTCCCCAATACCCATTCATCCCTCATTCTCACTGGGTTTATAGTTATGTGTAACTGTCACTGTGTCTGTCCCTTTCCCTTCCCTGCACTGCTGGTTCTGACTCCTGATACAACTCCCCAATATCCATTCATTCCTCATTCTCACTGGGTTTATAGTTATGTGTAACTGTCACTGTGTCTGTCCCTTTCCCTTCCCTGCACTGCTGGTTCTGACTCCTGATACAACTCCCCAATATCCATTCATTCCTCATTCTCACTGGGTTTATAGTTATGTGTAACTGTCACTGTCCCTTTCCCTTCCCTGCACTGCTGTTTCTGACTCCTGATACAACTCCCCAATACCCATTCATCCCTCATTCTCACTGGGTTTATAGTTATGTGTAACTGTCACTGTGTCTGTCCCTTTCCCTTCCCTGCACTGCTGGTTCTGACTCCTGATACAACTCCCCAATATCCATTCATTCCTCATTCTCACTGGGTTTATAGTTATGTGTAACTGTTGATAATCTCTGCACTGCTGTTTTTTGCTGCTGAAACAATGTAGTGGAAGCCAGCAGATTAACAAACATGGATGAGAAATGACTTCCGCTAAAGAGTCTTGGCCAGAGGAGAGGTGACTATTGATACAATGGTTCAGTGGAATGAGAAAGCAGATGACAGAATTGCAAAGATAGCCAAACTGGTTTCAGTAGAAATGACAGTTACACATAACCATAAACCCAGTAAGAATTAGGAATGACATTTTCGTTTTTGGGTGGAGTTCCCCTTTACGAAGAGTCGGCTGTGCAGGAACAATGGCGCCTCTGTTTACCTGCTCCAGACTCCCCTTGTACCAATTTGATACAATAAAGTACGTCACAAATTGCTGGCAGAGGAAACAAAGCATTTGACTGTCTCTTTCTCATATACAAATAGTTTCAATAATATATGTCAGTTTATGAAATGTATTTTTCCATTTCCATTTTACCCAGTGAATTGCTCATATATTAGACTCCAGCTTCTGCTTCTTTTGTTATATAGTTAAATTATGCAATGCTTGTCATTTTCCTGCCCAATTTATGCATAATTTTCCATTTTCCAGTCTCGGTGATCGTCGATAGAGAGGTAAATGCCAAGTTGGGGTCGGACACCAAGTTATACTGCGAAGTGAAAACCCCCGACATTATCTCCCAAGTCACTTGGCAGAGGAAGTTGTCGCCCAACAATGAGAATTTCATGACCTACAGCAAAGGAGAGGAACCCATGCACCTGACTCCGTTTGGGCAGAGAGTGAAATTTCTGGGCAACGGGGATCTGGGAGGCTCCATACTGATTCCCAATGTAACCCTGGCCGACCAGGGCACCTACCTCTGTATCTTCACCACATTTCCCGGAGGCACAAAGGAAGGAGAGATTCATTTATCCATCTGGGGTATAAATTTTGTATTGCCTAGTGCCCTGCTTCAATGGGGAAAAAATTAAATCTGTGATCATGTTGAGAACATTGTCATTTGCTATGGCAGGTATGGGATCTGGTATTCGGAAACCTATTATTCAGAAAGCTCCAGAAAGGCCTCACCCATAGACTTCATTATAAACAAATTATTCAGGTTTTAAAAATGATTTCCTTTTTCTCTATAATAATAAAACAGAACATTGTACGTCATACCAACTAAGTTATAATTGCCCCTTATTGGGGGCAGAACAGCCCTATTGGGTTTATTTAATGGTTAAATGATTCCCTTTTCTCTGTAATAATAAAACAGTACCTGTACTTGATCCCAACCAAGATATAATTACCCCTTATTGGGGCCAAAACAATCATATTAGGTTTAATTACAGTTAATATGATTTTAGTAGACGGAAAAACCCCAGGTCCCAAGAATTCTGGATAACAGGTCCTATACTTGTATTGGAGATTATAAGTTCACAGCTAGGGGGTAAGTGTTTCTTACCTTTCGCAAAAGAATGCCACCTGTTATCACTAACACGCTGCCAGTTAGTGTCTCTGGGATCCTTTTAATTAATTTGCTTTTTTCATTATAGGTGTATGAAATATTTAGGTGAGGGTTAGGACAAATGTAGAGACAAAATGGCTTCCCTGGAATCGCAGTGAGCAGTAAAAATGAGCAGGAAAGTTGAGTGTCAGTCTCCTAAAGGCACATCGGGGGAAAATCACTAAAGTGGAGGAAGCATTTTTACGGAGTAAAAGTGGTGTTAAAACTGGCGTAAATACAGTCTCCATATTCACAAACAGAAATCTGCCTGATTTTGCTAGTTTTTGCTTATTAGCATTTTGAGTTAATATATTGTGTATGATTTTATTTAAAGAAGAAGTAAAGTCGTCCTGGCATTTTTAGTTTTAGTACCAATACACAGCCCCCTCTCCAACATATCGCTGACACTTGCCCCAACTTATCTGTGCCCCCATTGCATGTCCAGAAGTACGGGGCTATTCAGCAGTGCTGCCCACCACCTAGCTGTGTCCCTTCTGTTGCTGATCAGCAGGCAACGCATGTACCACAGTTACGTGGGTGCAAGTGTAACGGATCTGGTTGGGGATGGAGGATCTGTGCACTGGCACTAAAACTAACATTTTTCCAGGAGGTTTTACTTCCCCTTTAATAAGAGACAACACCTACTGGATATAACTCATGTAGTACTTCATCAATTAAGAAATGAGAAATTAACTCATATTTTAGTTGATAAAGCGTGTGTCCTCCCATATCGACCTTTAAAGCTAAACTGCATGAGCAGTTTTCTTGTGGGACAGATTTAATCGGATTGGACACGGACATGTAAGCGCCACAAGGATACGCAGAGAGTGGGTGAGTTTTCTCTACGGAGGGATTCAGGGATAGAATTCCAGAGGTAAGGAGCAGCGAGATAGAAAGATAGAGCTTTCTCATCCGACAGTCGTGTTGTGTCGTATGTCCATTTAAAAGACACATGACAGAGGTGGTGACAGAGGTTTGTGACTATGTGTGGAAATCTCCACTTTTATTTTTTTTTTCCTCATTGTCTCAGCAGTGATTAGTAGAACTGTAATGAGCAGTAACAGAATGAAAAGAAATCATAATTACGTCCCCTGAACATGCTGCACTCTCTATGCTCTGTGCGAGATGTCAGGGTGTTTAAGGGCAGCGCTATGGTAACCAGACAGCTGTACTTTTACTTTACTTTTTAAAATTAGATATTATTAAGTATGTTTATGAATTACGAATGATGATCTTGCTGGAGGAAGGACACTTGATGCACTGATGGGAAATGAGGGGGTAGTGTATTATAGATGTAAATAGGACAATGGAATGATGGCAGTTAGTACATTTTGAGGGGGCGGTAGTGAAAGACAATAGATGAAACATTGTTTTTCTGCCAGGACAAATATGGTGGGCCAAGCTTGCAAAGGGGAAGGTACAAATATTTGCAAATACAATTATAATACAAAGTTGTATCAGGGTGTTCCAGGACATGTCAGATTTTTATGTTTGGTTTAAAACCCCCTTTTCAGCTACTGGTTATCAAGAGAGGTTAGCCAGGCTGGTACAGGTAATAAAACAGTGCCTGTACTTGATCCCAACTAAGATATAATTACCCCTTATTGGGGGCAGAACAGCCCTATTGGGTTTATTTCATGGTTAAATGATTCCCTTTTCTCTGTAATAATAAAACAGTACCTGTACTTGATCCCAACTAAGATATAATTACCCCTTATTGGGGGCAGAACAGCCCTATTGGGTTTATTTCATGGTTAAATTATTCCCTTTTCTCTGTAATAATAAAACAGTACCTGTACTTGATCCCAACTAAGATATAATTACCCCTTATTGGGGGCAGAACAGCCCTATTGGGTTTATTTCATGGTTAAATGATTCCCTTTTCTCTGTAATAATAAAACAGTACCTGTACTTGATCCCAACTAAGATATAATTACCCCTTATTGGGGCAGAACAGCCCTATTGGGTTTATTTAATGGTTAAATGATTCCCTTTTCTCTGTAATAATAAAACAGTACCTGTACTTGATCCCAACTAAGATATAATTACCCCTTATTGGGGGCAGAACAGTCCTATTGGGTTTATTTAATGGTTAAATGATTCCCTTTTCTCTGTAATAATAAAACAGTACCTGTACTTGATCCCAACTAAGATATAATTACCCCTTATTGGTGGCAGAACAGTCCTATTGGGTTTATTTAATGGTTAAATGATTCCCTTTTCTCTGTAATAATAAAACAGTACCTGTACTTGATCCCAACTAAGATATAATTACCCCTTATTGGGGGCAGAACAGCCCTATTGGGTTTATTTAATGGTTAAATGATTCCCTTTTCTCTGTAATAATAAAACAGTACCTGTACTTGATCCCAACTAAGATATAATTACCCCTTTTTGGGGGCAGAACAGTCTTATAGATATCTTATTCCCAGTGTTCAAGTTCTAGTTTTCTCATAAATTTTCCCTTTAGCCGTTGCTAGCTCTTCATTATGATGTTAGTGTGTGTCATCCTTGGTACCTGAGTGTCTGGGGTTGAATGTTTTTATGACCAAAACCAGTGGCCCCAGTACAGACAACTTGCTAAGGAAGTCAGGTTGCTTCATACTTCCCTTCGGTCTGTAGGTATTATATTTTTCTCTAAACTTCTGTTGCCCCAAATGGGCCCAGAGCAATGCCTTGGGGGCACAGATTAAGGGTCAGGGGAGGGGAGATTTGCAGAAAATGCCTGCTGACTAAAACTTCATTTAATTCATTTTCAGTGGAGCCGTCGGTGGAAGTGCAGCTAAATCCAGTGCTGTCGGGGCCAAATCCGGATATTATTGCTGAATGTGTAGCCTTTGCCTCCAAACCCGCAGCCAATATCAGCTGGGATACATACGGCCTCCCCCACTCTTCCACTGAAACCCCAGTACAGCATTCTAATGGGACGGTGTCGGTACGGAGCCAGCTATGGATGGTGCCTTCTCCTGGGCTTAATGGGCATCAGGCAACTTGTCTGGTTTCTCTGCCTGAGCAAATGTATGAGAAACTGATACATATGAACATTACAAATATTCAGTGTAAGTAACCACTGAGCTCTGGGCCCATAAGTATCTTAAAGGCAATGGCACTCAAGGACGTGGCAGTAGAGCTTTTGGGTACTATACCTATGCAAATATAGAAGCAAAAAGACTGCAATTGAAAACCTTAGTGATTTATTTCACTGCGGGGGTTCCTAACATTTTGGTACCCCCACTTTGAAATAGTTTTTCCTTGTCCTTTTAATGCTATTTGGCAATACATTCACAGGAAAGACATTAGTGCAGTAAAAGCTCATTAGCCCCATGAATGGTAAATGTGACCAACTTGGTGCAGGAATGAATTTTTTACATGTTAATGGTGCAGTTTTTATGGATGATTAAATCGCCCACTTCCCTCGAGTGACACCCAAGTGAGAATATAAGTGCTATTCCGTAAAATAGTTATCTCTTTTCACTCCCATGTGTGAAATGGTTTATGGCTGCTGGGACCCCAGACATATCTGCTCAGCAATTACTGGGAAATCTAATCTAGCACTTATACACAATGAAAACCACTCAGCTGTACCACACTTTCCTCTTTTCTGAGAAATATGAACCAACAACGAATAAACATTTCTTGGTGAATGGTCAAGTTTTGATTTACCCGCTTAATTGTGCTTAGTACAGGGGAATCCCTATGTGCCATAGTTTTATGGTATCTCTCTGTACAGGCTATGAGCAAACTTAGGGGGCTGTTCCTGCTGAATTGTGCTTAGTACAGGGGAATCCCTATGTGCCATAGTTTTATGGTATCTCTCTGTACAGGCTATGAGCAAACTTAGGGGGCTGTTCCTGCTGAATTGTGCTTAGTACAGGGGAATCCCTATGTGCCATAGTTTTATGGTATCTCTCTGTACAGGCTATGAGCAAACTTAGGGGGCTGTTCCTGCTGAATTGTGCTTAGTACAGGGGAATCCCTATGTGCCATATTTTTATGGTATCTCTCTGTACAGGCTATGAGCAAACTTAGGGGGCTGTTCCTGCTGAATTGTGCTTAGTACAGGGGAATCCCTATGTGCCATAGTTTTATGGTATCTCTCTGTACAGGCTATGGGCAAACTTAGGGGGCTGTTCCTGCTGAATTGTGCTTAGTACAGGGGAATCCCTATGTGCCATAGTTTCATGGTATCTCTCTGTACAGGCTATGAGCAAACTTAGGGGGCTGTTCCTGCTGAATTGTGCTTAGTACAGGGGAATCCCTATGTGCCATAGTTTTATGGTATCTCTCTGTACAGGCTATGAGCAAACTTAGGGGGCTGTTCCTGCTGAATTGTGCTTAGTACAGGGGAAGCCCTATGCTGCCATAGTTTTATGGTATCTCTCTGTACAGGCTATGAGCAAACTTAGGGGGCTGTTCCTGCTGAATTGTGCTTAGTACAGGGGAATCCCTATGTGCCATAGTTTTATGGTATCTCTCTGTACAGGCTATGAGCAAACTTAGGGGGCTGTTCCTGCTGAATTGTGCTTAGTACAGGGGAATAATAATGCCATAGTTGTAAATTATTTCTCTGTTAAAATAAAAAAAAAAAGTAAGTTATTCCTTCTAGATAGCATTCATATCGCAGATCACAAGCTTATGTATATCCTAGTTGAAGTCAAGACATACCCTGGGCAATAAGGCAAGTGCTTCTTTTAAGAAAGAATATGCAGGCCTGGGGGAAACAACTAACATTCTACTTACTTTTCCCAGACACTTTAGCATATTAATTCATTAACATTCCCTTGTCCCTTGAGACTATAACACAGTAGGAGAGTTGGGGTGAAGATAAGAGAGTCTGGAACCCGTCAGCCTGTGAAGAATGGAGATTATTTAAAGGTTATAACTGCAAGTGGAGAATGTATTCATCTTATTTCATACAGGGATAATGTAGTTAAATAAATTACAGTTCATTGTTTCCTGGTTTTATCTAACCCTTATGGCAATTCTCTGAAACTGACCCCGTTTTAGACCCTCTTTGTGTCCTCATCATTTAGTACTTGTATGTCATTTATATATAATAAGTATACATTATATACAGCCCAGGGTTCTAGGACCCATTAGAGCTCTTGAACTTGCCCCCCCCCGGGGGTAGGTAATGCGCTTTATAATGTCACATGTTGCATATATATCAGTTTGTATCATCTCCCAGTGCTGACAAAAATGCCCCTCAACTCTGTAATAAGAATGTGGTCAATGGTATCAAAATGGATCTTTCTCTACTTGGCACCCAGTGTAGCTTCCTGTTCGTGCCGGTTATTTGCACCAGGGATTCTAAGGCTTCTTTGTTTGATAGTCCTCTTGTATAGAGTCACTTAATTTTAATTGTAAATAGCTTTCCAGAAACCCAGAATGAATGTTTCCAATGAAAAGATCTTGTTTTCTTCTTTAGACGCCCCTCAGACAGTGCATGTCACAGTACGCAGAGTAAAGGACGACCCTCCGTACATTGAGTGTTGGGCAGATGGCAACCCTACAGTCACCTACGCGTGGAGGAGGTAAGAGATTACAGATGACGGTGCCAGTAGAGGTGTAAATTTTTCTGGCTGTACCCCCCCAACTTACCTTCTGTCTTCTGGGCACCGCCTCCTTTTTTGCTCCTTAGGTGGGTCTGCACGACCTATAAAGTCACCTTGGGGAAAGGGGACAGAAAACAAACAGCCTTGTGCCCCATCATAATAACTTTAGCAAGGTGCATCCAGCTCAAAGAATAAATAAGCCTTTTATTTTAAAATCCCCTAAAATTTCTGTATTACAAGAAGCTGAACTGCAGCTCTTTTACTGACTTCCTTGTCTAATATTTAGCTCTGCCCCTTTTGCTTTTTGAGCATTCCTTCCCTCTCCGACTATGAAAACCTGAAAGAGGTGCCTACTGGGCATGCTCACTGCCTCTACTCCAATTCAAATCAATCAGTAGGTACATCATAGATGGAGAGAGTGCTCTGAAAGCAAGAGGGGGTGGAGCTTCACATTAGATAAAGAAGTCAATTAAAGAGCTGCAGTTGAACTGGCTGTAATAAATTACTTATTCTTTAAAGGAGACATATTGTGTGAAGAACAGTATTGTGCCAATGAATTGTACTCATCTAAATATAGAAGGAATGTGTTTCAAAAAGTAGTGTTTTGGGCTGATTTTTTGAAAGTCTCTGCAAAAACCCCACTAGTCCCGCCCATCTGTTCCACTTCTGTCCCCTGCTGCCCTTCTTTCCCAGGCTGTGCAGGGGGGCCGGCGGCACTCAGGACAATGCACTATAGGATAAGAACCAATCAGCAGCTAGACTGAACTGATAGTGAACTGACGCCTGTCTTTGCTTCTGTGACTGCAGGGCTGTGATTGGCTAATCTGCTCCTACTGTGCTTCTGCCAAGGACTGTTAGGACACGCCCACCCCTCATTTGAAACAGGGACAGGGACCTGAGAGGATCTATAGGGAGCTCCAATAAAGGAGCCATTTTTACAGATAGTAGTATTCATTTTTAAAGCAAAGTGAAACCATCACAATCTATTATTCACAATTGCCTACAGGATTAGAGGACCATACACTTGCCAGCCTCAAAGGTATTCAACCAGAAACATGCATACTCTACGACTGCTTTTTCTTTTTTTCAAAAGAAAATTAATTGGCTTTGTCAGATGGTTTATTGGGTATTTATAAAGGGTTTATTAGAGGTATATATCATTTCTCAAGACCATTTTTTTTTTGTTCTCCCAACAGGGGGAATAGATCCATTACTGATGATGAGGCCCAGGTTACAGGGAACACTCTGTATTTTCCCAGAGGGAATACGGATAATAATGGCCTGTATGTCTGTGAGGCCACAAACAGCATTGGGAGAAACTCAAAGTCAGTCTATTTATATAAATACTCAGGTAAGTGTGTGGCCTCCACTCTCTGTGTCAGGGAAGTAGTTTTACACTAGTAATCTAATTATCTGCCTCGTAAGGAGCAAACATGGAGTAGCTTCAGTTGTCCTTTTTAGCATAAGAAATAAGAAAAACTTCTGATTTCTGCTATTAAAACAAAATCCACAAATATGTACAGCATGTCTATTCATTGCACTCAAGTGAACAAAGAGTATACTGTATTTTGGCATTTTACTGCCCATAGATTAGCCACATTGGTGCAAGCTAGAACGCTATATTTATTCTGCAGAAAGCGTTACCATACCTGAGTAAAGAGCACTAGAAGCTCCCTCTGTTTGTTTAAGATTGCAGCTGCCATTTTAGCTTGGTCTCCGTAGCTTCCTGCTGCAGCTCTAGCCGCTGGTAGCTCAGATTGCACAGAGTTTGGAGGGGGAGCAAATTCTGGTGGGAGGGGGAGCAGAAGAAGGGAGAGAGGAGCAGACTCATGCCCGTGCCCTGAATAATTTTTCAGAGAGAAGGAAGTTTGAAACTGAAGAACATGCATAAACAAAAGAAGATAATAAATCTTGTGTTTCTTTTGATAGAGGACTTACTTAGTTTTTTACCTTTCCTTCTTCTATAAGTGTGCAAATTATAAGATCTGAGAGCCCTGCGCTTACTTACTCCTCTCTCCTCTACTGTTGTCTGTATCTGCATCTTGAAGAATCTGAAAGTCTAAATAAACATCTTTTTCATGTTTCAAACACTTGCCTCCTGCAGTATGGTTGCTACATTGTGCCAAATCATGCCCCAGCAAATATGGCTTCCCTACTATCAGGTCTATTATGTCCTCCAAGTTGGCTACCCTAGCAGATACAGCCACCTTGCTATGGGAAATTGAATCCCTAAAACTGTGGATTTTGCAGCCTCTTTAAACCAGTATAAAAGTAAGACTGTCACATTACATGGTTCAACCCCTCTAAATGAACCCCAGTGCGCTTATATATATATTTATATATATATATATATGTACCTATACAGACGTATTTTTACACTCAAATATATAAACCATATATGCCAACATCAATACTAACTGTAGGTTTTAGTAAATCAGCCAAACCAATGTTAGGGGTGATGTTGCAAACGATCAGATCTTAACTTTTTTCTAACTTGTGGGTTTAGTATAAATGAGGGTAGAGATTCAGCATGTTAGACTTGCTCATTCATGTGGTGGGAGGATTCCTCTTTGCAGGGTATTAAAATATTATAGGTTTCGATCCCACACACCCAGATATTATGTTTCCTCAGCCTGCCAACAAAATCCAAGAAGCAGAATAAACTCGCCCTGTTCTGCAATTTCCCCTCTGCCCCGTGACACCCATGTCTTCCCTTGCACCCAGTCAGCTATATCAACAAAATACCTAAAATTACATGAAGTTGCACACAAATAAAAGGCACGCTCTGAGTTTCTGTGCATCGTAAATAGTCAATTTAATATGTATACTGTCATTGGAAAACACTGGAAAACAACTTTTTCTCCAGCAGAATTCTGCACTGTAATCAGTGTTTTATAAAACACACAGAGCTAGTCATATTCTTCATTTCCCAGGGTACCACAGCCATGTGACCTGTGCTCTGATAAACTTCAGTCTCACTTGCGCTGCAAGTTGGAGTGATACCCCTCCTCACCCCCAGCAGCCGATCAGCAGAACAATGGGAAGGGAGCAAGATAGCAGCTTCCAGTAGGTATCAGAATAGCACTCAATAGTAAGGAATCCAAGTCCGGATTGGGACTCCTCCAGTTACATGGGAGTAGGAGAAACAATAGGTTAGCTGAAAGCAGTTCTAATGTGTAGCGCTGGCTGAAAGCTCAGACTCAGGCACAAGGCACTGAGATGGCGCCTACACACCAATATTACAGCTACAAATACATTTGTTGGTTCAAGAATAAAATGTTAAATGGCAGAGGGAATTATTTGCTATGTTATAGTTTTAAAAGTTGAACTGCTGTAACAGCTTTATGTGTATCCCCTTTGCAATAAGAATCCACACTGTTAGGGGATGTACAGGCCTAAAAATGATCAAAGGGACTTTGCTCAGAGCTGTTGTGATGTGACTGCTGTCTGTCCCTTGCTGCTCCCAGCACAGATGGTTCTGACTGCATGTACCATTCAGACCTTTTGTCCCCAAACTTCCTGCTTTCCTCTCGAATTAATGGTCTTGGCCTGTAAATAGGAAATGTGAGTATTCATGCACCTCAGCTGGACATTTTTATATTGGCAGGAAAACCACCTTCTCTCCCGCTTCCACCCACAACATGGAGCCTTAATGTACTTTCCCCAACCCTGTGTATTTCTCTGATACCACTTAAAGTTTTTACCATTATTTCTCATTTTTTAGATGCTACTCCCAACTGTCACACAGGAATATGGATTACAGTAATTCTACTTGTAGCCTTAGTGATTAGCGCCACTGGGTATTACTACATAAGGAAGCAGAGAAATCATTTTTGCAGGTAAGTTGCTTTGAGTATGCACTCACACTCACTCGGCCCAAACCCTTCCCTAGTCCAGTCAGTAAATAGTTTCATACATTCCCCTTTATTCATATAAATGATGAATAATTCACACACCCAGTTAATACAGTTCAGTTTTAAACTAGAACTGATCCTAAACTGTTCAGATATTATATTAATACATTTCTATGCTAGTTATTAACACTGTGTAAATCTTAAGTTATATATATATTTACATATTTAGTTATTAAAACGGAAAAAACAATATGCGTTTGCCTCCTTCAGTCCGGACCTGGTTATAGGGCAAATTCCTCAGCAGGGAAAGGCAAAAGAGACATGCCAACATGAGTTTTCCTTGTCAGGGGAACCACTAGGGTGGAATGAAATTTGGGTTAACCCTTTACATGCCAGGAATTGTGAAAATGCACAGTACTGGTATGGAATTAGCAGCATGGCAGTTCCAGATTAATGTGCTGTGACAGATAAAGAGTTAAGGTGGATGGCACATCTGGTATTTTGCTTGCCACCATCCTACAGAGAGAATCAAAGCAATCCGATCACCTTGCCAATCAGTAGCCGCTTCCAGATTCAAATGCAAATGGAGAGCAAATGGAGTACCTCTCCAAATGCTCCGTTCTGCCTGGCATCTCTAGTGTCAGCCATAGCACCCTTTCCATTTATATGGTTTGGCTTCTTTTCACAATGCACCACATTACAAGTCACCCGGTAATATCCACCAAGTCGGTAATGGGAGAGACTTCTCTTGAAACCATGGGGCGACATTTTACCATGGCAATGCCCAGGGCTGGATGTGGGGTAGGCAGAAGAGGTACCTGCCTAGGGCGTAATGGTGAGGGGGTGCTAGGCAGGTACCTCTTCTGCCTACCCCTAGTCCGGGATCTCTTACCCCCACCACTGACATCTGTACCAATTGGCGTGTTTGTGCACATAGGGGCGAGATGACCCGGCCAGCTTGGCCCACCTCTGGACTGGACTGGAATCCAAAATGGGCCCTGACACAGAGGCCCGGACAGCCACTCACCATTCTACTAAATTGTGACTGTCTGTGGCATCTTATAGCAGCCCCTCTGGCATTCGCTAGAATCCACAGATTGCCAGCCCAGGCCTGATGCCAGCCATGAAATCTACGAACTTCAACATTTGCCTTATTGGGAGCCAAGTCTCCCATTCCGATTGCTAACAGGACACAATAAACAAGAGCAGTCAGGGTTTTGCTGAGCTGGGGGGGTCACTGCTCCATCCCTCCAGACCCCAGCACAACAGAGGAGGGATAGAGGGTAATGTATGCAGGGAGGTTTCTGATTGGAGGGCCCTCCTGCATAGGGAATTCAACCTTTGAGCTTTTGGTCTCACAATGATCATCAGTCACTGAAAGAGCTCTCAGAGGAAGAGGCAATTTTTTAAAGTAAAAAATAAAAAAGAAAAGAAAATTATAGTGACTATAGTGCAGAGGGACAACGTTTCCTAACACACATGTGCAGCCGCCATACTCTGCTCCTTCCTAGGTACAGTATATTTGCTATTGATCTAGTTACCCTTGAGTACCACACACCTTTTAAAGGTTGATTGTTATCTACATTGCACCATTTCTTTCTAGAACAGTTTCAGCACCTGTGTTTAATGGGACACTCTTGTTTGTTCATTTTTTTTTTATTAGTTATTTAGAGTATTTATCCATCACATACAGGGAATTATAATCCTACAGATCTGCACAAGTTCTGCTCTCAGAATTAACTGCATTATAAAATTTTAAGGAGACCGAAGAGCTGTACTTGTCTTACAGGGAAGAAGATGACGACGAAGATGATGGACAAACAGGTTGTGGGCTGCAGGTACTGGAAGAAGAACGACAGACAGGTTCTGGGACCCAGGTACTGGAAGAAGAACAACAGACAGGTTCTGGGACCCAGGTACTGGAAGAAGAACAACAGACAGGTTCTGGGACCCAGGTACTGGAAGAAGAACAACAGACAGGTTCTGGGACCCAGGTACTGGAAGAAGAACAACAGACAGGTTCTGGGACCCAGGTACTGGAAGAAGAAGGACAGACAGGTTCTGGGACCCAGGTACTGGAAGAAGAACGACAGACAGGTTCTGGGACCCAGGTACTGGAAGAACCAGAACATTTTGCAGATGCTCAGTCAAACCTTGTAAGGTACGTCCAGAATCCTCTGCTCTTCGGGTTAGTAAGATATTTAATTCAGTTGGCATTGTACTGACTAATGACTGAAACACACAGAGCTAGAGAGGGACTGAGAGGTTCAGCAGGCTGCACGCTCCTATGTACTCATAGTACATAGTAAGATAGTAAGTTAGGTTGAAAAAAGACATACGTCCATCACACTCAACCATAATGCCTATATATAACCTGCCTAACTGCTAGTTAATAAGTCAATAATTCACACACCCAGTTAGTCATAAATATATAGTCAGGATATATATAGGTGGTATGAACTGTTCTTTGGTACATTGGATACCTGACAGGCAATGTTAGAGGTACAGACATAAAGGCTCCTTACAAAGAAAACTACAAGCACAGTCGTGCTATAATAGATAGGTACAAATGTTTGCCAAACGAGCAAATCTTACCGTGTATGGCCACTTTAACCCTAATGTTCTTCTTAATTATCAGAACTTTATTACAGTGCAAATGTTATATTATCTCCTTGCCCAACAGGGGCCCAGTGATTGTGATTATTTCCCATATCCCCTAACCACTGTTACTGATACATGTTACTGTTACAGTTGAATAGTACCAGATACAAAGTAAATTCCAAGTCTGTTTGGTACTTTCACTTTAGTATATATTAATATCCCCAGTGTTTTGACTTGTGTATTTTATACTATATTTTTATGCTTTGTCTTTCTACAGATACGGCTGAATTAATATCGAGAATACCTGTAGCTGCGCTTGGCTGACTAGTCTAATAGACCCCTTAGGGCACCCTGAGGGGCAGCTCAGCAATGAATCCTCAATGCCTGCTACCGGCCCAAAGTGTGTGACTGTGGAGGCATGGGCAGAGAGTGCTATGAGCATGGGTAGAGAGTGCTATGAGCATGGGTAGAGAGTGCTATGAGCATGGGCAGAGAGTGCTATGAGCATGGGCAGAGAGTGCTATGAGCATGGACAGAGAGTGCTATGAGCATGGGCAGGTAGAGAGAGAGAGTCAGATCAGGAGGGATAAGGTTAATGCTCCACGGTAAATTAGTCACCCACAATAAATCTCTGCTGCTGTGGACAACTAAAAAAGCCTTTCCAGCTGCAATAAAGGGAATTGCTGGAGGAAAGGCCTGTGTATAGCTTCATGTAACTTTTCCTCCTGCAGGCAACTTCGCCTGACTTTTCATACCACGGCGATCAATCGTTTAATCGATGGGATAGGTTAGAACATTTTCAGTGGGATAAGGGTAAAACCTGCGCATGTATTCTGTATTTTTACAGTGAGAGCTGTGAAGTTGTGGAATTCCCTCCCTGAATCAGTGGTACTGGCTGATACATTAGATAGGTACAAGAAGGGGTTGGGTGGGTATTTAGCAAGTGAGGGAATACAGGGGTATGGAAGATAGCTCTTAGTACAAGTGAGGGAATACAGGGGTAGGGGAGATAGCTCTTAGTACAAGTGAGGGAATACAGGGGTAGGGGAGATAGCTCTCAGTACAAGCGAGGGAATACAGGGGTAGGGGGGATAGCTCTCAGTACAAGTGAGGGAATACAGGGGTAGGGGGGATAGCTCTCAGTACAAGTGAGGGAATACAGGGGTAGGGGAGATAGCTCTCAGTACAAGTGAGGGAATACAGGGGTATGGGAGATAGCTCTCAGTACAAGTGAGGGAATACAGGGGTATGGGAGATAGCTCTCAGTACAAGTGAGGGAATACAGGGGTAGGGGAGATAGCTCTCAGTACAAGTGAGGGAATACAGGGGTAGGGGGGATAGCTCTCAGTACAAGTGAGGGAATACAGGGGTAGGGGGGATAGCTCTCAGTACAAGTGAGGGAATACAGGGGTAGGGGGGATAGCTCTCAGTACAAGTGAGGGAATACAGGGTTATGGGAGATAGCTCTCAGTACAAGTGAGGGAATACAGGGTTATGGGAGATAGCTCTCAGTACAAGTTGCCCCAGGGACTGGTCCGATTGCCATCTTGGAGTCAGGAAGGAATTGTTAGAGAGGCTTCAGATGGGGTTTTGCCTTCCTCTGGATCAACTAGCAGTTAGGCAGGTTATATATAGGCATTATGGTTGAACTTGATGGACGTGTGTCTTATGAGAGCTGGTAGCAATCAGACAGATTATGGAGCGGAGAAACAGGAGGGAATTGGGAATGAGAGAAGGCAGAGGCAGTTAGCAAACAGTTAGGAGGCACAAGGGCTCTTGCTTATTGTAGTGATTGGGCCCTGAGCCAGTTCTGACCTTGTGGTCAAGTGTTTTTATTTTATATATGATAGTTTTGAATCAGTATAGTTGTTTGGCTCCTGGACAGAGGGGAAAGGAAGGAAGCTGCATTTATCAAGCGACCATGAAAAGAACTAAAGTTATATTTTAATCTTTTGTAACTTTTATTCACCAAATCTTTGTTATTGTATATATTTATTTTTGTTACTTCTGTGTATTACTATTTATTTATTGCATTGTTTCCCCCTCTGTTTGTGCTATCCCTTACATTGTCTCATACCCTCCCTCCTTTTATGGCAATGATATGTGGTGTTTTGGCTCTCATGTTTTGTTGTGGGAACAAAATGCCAGAAAATTCCTTGCCATTGTGGGCGCTGAGAATCACTGCAGCTAAAACACTCAAATTGAGTAGTTGCGCAAGATTGCTTTCTTACATATTTTTACAGAACTATTTTGTCTGCATAACAAAGCATTAGAGCTTCACATCCAATATCTGCCGCATCTACCAGCACCAAGGCAGAGACAATGCTTCCCGTTGCAGGCAAGTTGGAGGCTGGGGCCAGCGTAGGGGCTGATTCTCGGTCTGCGGTTTTCCTCAGGTTGAGAATCCGCCCCGTGGGGCACTAGCCTTACCTCCTGTATTGGGCAGAATTTGTATGTTATCTGTATGTTGGGTGCACATTGTATTCCATTTTACAGTGCTGAGGTAAGTATTCTGCTTTATAAATATGTGTTAGTACTTTATATACACGTACGGTACAAACATACATGTAATATGTTACTATCTATATAGGGTACTTGCATCCTGGTAGTCAGACCCACTATTGACTCGGAATACCCCCAATGGGTATTGGCAGTGCCGGATTTATAATTACGGCACCAGAGGCCGTGCCCACCTCCTTCCCCTCGCGCAGGATCATGTGAACACTGGGGACAGGATAGGCTAAAGTTTTCTGCACGTCCTGTCCCCAGTGCTCTGTATGTGAGCAAAGTTCAGGTGTGGCTAAACTCGTGCCACCCTAGGCGCTGTGGCCTTGCCACAAATCCGGACCTGGGATTGGGCATTATCAGGCCAGTGTGCCCGTAACCAATATGGCATACGTGATGTCATGTGATTGAGTGAGGCGCAGGGAAGGCTGGTCCCCAGGTTGACATTTGAAATAGAAAAAGAGACACGGTGAGGAAATGAATGAAGGACTGGGGCAGTCGGCAGAGAAACAGAAAGAGGGGTCTGAGAGGCGAGCAAAGTCCTGGGGAAGCTATGCCAAACAAGTGGGGGGGGGGGCAGATAACCCCCTAAAGAGATGATGATAAGGAAAGTCAATATAAAAGAAAGGAAAGTCAATATCTAAAAGAGACAAGGGGAAAGTAAGGAAAGGTTATTTGGGCAGGGCCACAGGGATAATTAGCCTGTGGGTAAATGCAGGCCAAGAAACTGCCATTAGGCTCCAAAATTCTTATTGATGTGCCTGCACCCTGGGTAATGCAATAGCTAGGGATGCGGACACATCAATAAGCTTTTTGAAGTCTAGGGGTGGATAAACGCAGGCCAAGAACCCGCCCCATGTGACAGCACCCTTAAGGCAACTGCATAATACAGTACGACTATGGCAACAGCCACACAGCTCAGTGCAGACAGCAAATCTGCTGCTTCTTAGCCTGCGTCTAACCAAAGGCCCAGAATCAGCCTTGTATGGCATTAGCCTATTATTTATAAAGTGCTCAATGGCTGTTATTGGGCAGTTTGAGTTAGATACCCCGTGTTACCCCCACAATCCCTGTTAATCTTCTCAGTGTCTCTTTAGCCTGAACTCCAATACCCCGATTAACAACTGAGCAGCCATATGTACTACACTACATTTCTCCTCCGTCACTCAGCTGAATGAGCAGCGCTTCATTGGTCAATATCCTGCAAAAAACAAAAAAACCCATATATAGCTATGGGACCTGGTGTACCTGCTACTATTTATATTGTGCATTGGAATTTTTGTAAATAAAAAACTTTTCTTGAGAAGTTCCGGTGAATGTATGTATGTGAATATATATATATATATATATATATATATAATATATATATATATATATATATATATATATATATATATACTCTGTATATTCTCTACCCCAGACCCTCTATACAACAGTTAGTGGTTTGGAGGATCTGTGCCAGGCAGGTGTGGGGTTAACAACCGTTTTGTCTGAAATCGTGCAGCTGCTCTAAAATACACAGTTCGGTAGGGTTGACAGCTGTGTGTATATATAGGGTGCAGACTACACTGGTGCTCCCGCGGCCATGAAGTATTTATCTGAACGGATTAGTCAGAACTGCGGAATATAACATTTGTAGGTGTTTTCTTATAGGGACGAGCTGTCTAGCAGCCTTACAGAACGGCCGAGCACTTACCCTAAAAGGGGATCATGTCTTGTACCAGCACTTGGCTTTATGAAATAATCCAATTGTTACATTCTGATAATCATAGTAAAACCAGAAGATATGTTGGGTCATTATTTTCACAGAATAGCTCCAGTAACCAGTTAAACTTGGGGTTATGTAATAACTGTATACAAGTGCTGTATCCCATAGCAACCAATCAACAAGTAGCATTTAGTGGTCATCTATCTAAAAGCAAACATTGTATTGGTTGCTATAGTTCCTGCTCCTGGGCAAAGTTAGTGCGTTTTACTACATATGGAGGTTAGTTTTGCTACAACTATGTACATTGCAGTGGCTCTAGGGCACATTTGTTTTAGGGTACCACCGTTTCCCCTTATCTTACATTGGGCCCTTCCTGGTCTTGATTTGCCCCTGGCTTGACTGTTGCCCCTGCCAGGTAACACTGCAACTGGCTGCTACATATAATGTCAGATATTTCTGGAAGGTCCAACTCTTGCTGGACATGTTTGCTGGCTTAACCACAGTGTATTGGTGTCGGAACTGATGAGACCAGAGATTTATTCAGTATGGCAGCCATCAATGGATGATAGAATAATCAGCAAATTAGACCGTGCTAATTATAGGGGAATATGTATTATTCAGTGGCATTTTCCTTTGCTATCAGACACAGCTGGGTCCTGGTGCCTCATTGCCTGGTCATTTAATTCTACTCTCATCATCTCTTCTATAATCTCAGCCCTATCAGCAGCATCCATTAATGACCATTGTTAGGGCTCTGGCACACGGGGAGATAAGTCGCCCGTGACAAAACTCCCTGTGCGTGGGCGACTAATCTCCCCAGATTGCCATCCCACCGGCGAACATGTAAGTCACCGGTGGGATAGTACACGCTGCGCATGTAATTTCGGCATATCGCCGAAGTTGCCTCGCGAGGCATTTTCGGCAATTTGCCGAAATCGTGCCGCCGCGTGTGCCATCCCACCGGCGACTTACATGTTCGCCAGTGGGATGGCAACTCGGGGAGATTAGTCGCCCGCGAACAGGGAGATTTGTCGCGGGTGACTAATCTCCCCGTGTGCCAGAGCCCTAAAGGTCCCCATACATGTAAGATTCCCTCGCTTGGTGAGATTGCCAAGCGAGCGAATCTTCACCCGATATCCCCACCTACGGGTGGGTGATATCGGGGAGCGTGTAGACTATAATTTAGTCGTTTGGCCCTGGGGCCAAACGATCAAATTATATTGGAGGCAATGGGGCAGTTGGTTCGGGGACCGCATCAACGAGCCGATGCGGTCCTGGATCCGACTGAATTTTCAAACCTGCCCGATCGATATCTGCCCAATTTCAGGGCAGATATAAATAAAAGACGGAAGAGGAAACACCACACAGGTGGTCCTGATCAAGACTTCAAATTACTGCACCATTAACCCAATTATTATCAGGTAGATCAAGTAGTCCATTAAACTGAAATGATAAAACTTAACCTTTATTGCTAATCATTAAAAAAGGAAAAAAAAACAACAAAATAGAAAGATGTGTGTCATTACTCAAATCCCCATTAAAATTCGCAAAGGTGATTATCAGATATAAAATCTGCTATGAGATATGGTAGGGCCGCTGTTATCTAGCCTTTAAAAGGTGATACAATGAATATCAAGGCTCTCAGCACTTAAAGGTTGGCCATACACGGACCGATTTTTTACTTACAAACGACCGATTCCCGAACGATCCGATGCTATCGTTAAGTTATCGTATAGTTGGTGGTGTACGAACGATCGTCGGCCCACTAAACGAGCCGACATTATCGTCCCCAAAATCGGCCAGGTTTAAAAATTTTGGTCGTTTAACGATAAAATCTGCCAGTTGGTGTGAGTGTCAGACATTTGTCTTTCAACGATTGTTCTCTGCGCATGTCACGATTGCCAGCAACGACATCGATCGTACGTAGATGTACGATCGTAGGTATTTTACGATAATGATGCGACAAAATCTTTCCCGAATTATCGTTGCCCGTGGATGGCATATCGTATGGGAACTCGATCGCCATGCGATCGTTTGTCGATATAATCGTTCATCGCACAACGAGCGAAATCGCCTCGTGTATGGCCACCTTTAGTGTTCCTGTGGAGACAGCCAGAGAAAAAAGCCCCTTTGAGTTTGCAACATATGTTGCCAATTCAAACTCGTAGAGTGAAAGGTGTAAAAATGATACAATAAGTACCAAAGGCTCTCAGCACTTAAGCGTTCCTGTAAAGACAGCCAGAAATAAACCCCTTTAAGTTTGCAACAAATGTTGCCAGTTCAAGCTCGTAGAAAGAAAGGTATAGCGTTTCTGCCCCTTATCTCATTTCAACACAGAGAAAAACGGAGCCTGTTAGCACATGTATTTGGAGGTGCACAAATGCTCAAATTTTAAGCTATAAATTAGCAAATTCATCAGCCCACCACCTCCCCAACATCAATAGCCACCCGGCCTCTTGTTAGTCTAAATAACACCTCTGCAGTTAAAATCGCACATCAATCGTGCGCCCTCACCCTCCCTCCCTCTCAGAAAATTTCACCCTCCCTCCCTCTCAATTTCAGGGCAGCCCTCGTTTCTTCCCCTACATGGGCCGATAGGTTGGTGAATCGGTCCAAGGGACTGATATTGGCAGCTACTATTGGCCCGTGTATGGGGACCTTTAAGACCCGGCTTCCCAGAGCACCAGCAATAATCCATAGAATAGTGAATAAGAGAATGCAAGAAGCATGTCTAATTATCTCCTAGAACACTCCACTGACTGCGGGGACAGCTGAAAATACAGTCTTAAATCAGTTGGTAGGCATGGAATGCATGAAGGCATGGCAACCTCCCCAGGAAGGAATGGTAATACCCTGCCGTATCTAAAGGAGATAATCTGGGTGTATGAATGTGGTGTTGAGTAGAGGAGCTTCACAGACGTTGTTATGCGGATAGTTACAATACATGTGTAGAAGTACTTTGATCAGGCCTTGATGTAATGGGCTTATTAATAGGCTCTGTGTGGGGATCTGTATCTACTGCAAGGTGGGCCCCATCCATGCTCTGGGCTACTGCACCGTGCAATGTGCTTATTGCCGGGCTGGGAACCCTGGGGCCCACCAATGAGTCTTCTAGGGCCCACCTTTACAATTAGGCAGAGATAGTGCTAAATGTAATAGGTACTATATAGATCTGTACTGGAAATAAGAGAGGGTTCATGGGAATTGTACTTGGCTGAGGCCCTGTTCAAGGATCCACTGGTATTCAGACAGCCAGTCCAACCCGAAATATGCTATCTATCTATCTATCTATATATATATGTGTGTGTGTGTCACAACCCCCTTTCCCCATGCTGCTTGTACGACTGTGTAGTCACTGTGTCACTCCATAACCAGAACAAATGGATTGCACTTTTGATTTATTACTTTTTGACTCTATGATCAACAGTTGTCTCCTTTGTACACTGAGAAATACAAACACATTTCCACACTCTGGTATTTCCACAGCTGGTATTACAAGGTGTATCATTGGCAAAGAATACTTCAGCTGTACTGGTAAGTTAACTAGCACGGCGCCCAAGCCCCATAGCCACATACTAAAGGTGGCCATACACCTTGGCGATGTTGCCAAGCGAGCGGATCTTCTCCCACCTACGGGTGGGCGATATCGGAGGAATTTAGGCTAATTCGATCGTTTGGCATAGGTAAAGTCGGTCCGGGGGCTGCATCAATGAGCCAATGTGGCCCCGATCCGACTAGATTTTCTAACCGGCCCGATAGAGATCTGGCTGATTTCAGGCCAGATATCGGTCGGGCAGGCCCGTCGGTAGTGCCCATACACGGGCCGATTAGCTGCCGAATCTGTCTAAGGGACCCATATCGGCAGCTACAATCGGCCCGTGTGTGGGGATGTTCATTTTAACTTGCCAATACCTGTAAAAATACAGATGCAGTCTGGGATACGGGCACTGATATATAGCGTTAGCCCCTACGCCAGCCAGCACAGATTGCCATCCTGACACCTTTACTACTTCATTTACACTCCAGTGGATCTATAGAGCTGTCACTGTGGCGCTGACTTTCCCAACTGCACTTCAGCCCTAAATGTTTTCCCTGTTGACTGACCACAATGCCAATTAAACTTATGTACCACTGGCCCAGGCACAGGCGCAAGGCGAATATAAGAACTGCACACTTGGCGCCTGAGCACTTACCAGATGTGTACTTTTCACCTTGTGCCCGATTAAAAATCGTATGTGGTGCTGTTGGACTTAAGGTGCCATCAAACAGAGCAGAGGAGAGCCAAGCTTGATGGGCAACCTGGCCGGCCACCTTGCCCCTGCACCGTCCCCCTATGTGTGTTAGTGTGCCTGAAGAGCAGTGACAAAGATTGGGGTGCCGCACAATGGTAAGTGGGGGCAAGAGGGTGCAAACTAGGGGAAGGGTAGGCCTAACCCTAATTCTGGTCCTGATACAGGGCCTTATGCCTTGCATCCAATGGCGCTCCCCCAGCTGCCCTATGTGTGTGAGGCCATAGCAGTTACATTGATATTTGGCAGCAATGCAGTAAATAAGGTTATGGGTTTATTCATACTTTTGTGATTAAAACATTAAGCAAAAAGTATGTTCGGCACAAGCCTATTCATTGCGCTCATGTTCCCCTGGGGTGGGGGCTCGTCCATAACAAGCCATTGCCTCATTTGATGTTGTAATGATCATCCCATGACCCACAGAGCTGATCCGGTCATTAGGCCAGGGTGCTGAGTGTCACATGTCTGCTGATTATCCCTCATCCCTCTCTCCCTTTCCTGCCAAAAAAAAATCCAAAATTGATCATTATTATTTGTAGTTTTTTTAATTATCTAAATTTTTGTTCAGCGGCTCTCCAGTTTGGAGTTTCAGCGGCTATCTGGTTGCTAGGGTCCAAGTTACCTTAGAAACCAGGGAGTGGTTTGAATGAGAGACTGGTATATGAATAGGAGAGGGGCTGATTAGAAAAATAAGTTTAAAAAAGTAACAATAACAATGAAACTGGAGCCTCACAGAGCAATAGATTGTGGCAAATGATTCCAAAGGTATAAATAATGAAGACCAACTGAAAAGTTGCTTACAATTGGGCATTTTATAACATACTAAAAGATAACTTAAAGGTGAAACACCCCCTTTAAAAGGACAATGAAAGGTTAATATAAATTAAAAGTAAGTCTAAAGGCATTCTGTTTAAGTACTTACTGCATATCTAAATTCCCAGATCCCTGCTTACCTCTCTGAGATATGGTGCTGGCAGCCTACAGCAGTGTGAAGCCTACAGTGACATCACTGAAATCTCTCTCCCCTTCCTGTAGGTGCCAGCGGCAGCCTTCCTATTCTCTGAGCATGTGTGTAACTTGATCCTGTCTCCTGTTCTGAGCTACACATGCCCACCAGCCAATCAGAAGCGGATCTGGCAGAGGGGAGGGGGGGAGGGAATGAAACACATGTGCAGTATGAAGCCAGGAGGGAAAGGAAGGGAGAATACCTGTTTAGAGATGGCTGCCTGTTCTAGAAAGTGTGACTGAGTAAAAGGGAAAATTGTATCATACTTACCGTGATTTTCCTTTCCTGGGAGTACTCCATATCAGCACTATCTGGGATATCCCCGCCCCCATGCCCCATCAGAAGGATCCTCCCCAAAGCTTTAAAAGCCACCCCCACCCCCTCTATGGCGTCTTTGTTACGAGCTTTAAGACTACCATTGCATAAGGGATGGGAACATGCTGATATGGAGTACTCCCAGGAAAGGAAAATCACGGTAAGTATGATACAATTTTCCCTTTTCCCTGGTCGTACGCCATATCAGCACTATCTGGGACATAGCAAGTGAATACCCAGTTGGGAGGGAAACTAGGCTCTGGCAGACTTCTGGATGGTACTGCAATAACTTTGCTGAACGTCATAGTAACCTATCCATTGTCATGCTAACAACTTCAGGAAAAGAACCTAGCAATGTATTGAAGACTTCTAATAAGATTGGCTGATCTCAAACCCAAACCAGGAGAAAGAATGAACAGTGATACTAAGGAAAGAAGATCCTGCTAGGACCCAGACCTACACAGAGAACACACACAGTGAGTGTGACCCCAAACTGACCATCTCATCTCCACTTGGTTAGAGGTGGACAGTGCCCAAAACACCTTAAGAACAAACTCCCAGAATTTCACAAAACTATTTAGAGGCATACTATTTGACAGCTGTGAAATTCACCGCAAGTGGAAAATACCTGCTAAACCATAGCAGAGAATCCGGTCTCTATACACATCAGTATCTGAAACTAATAAAACATGAACATCACAAGGTGGAAGATATGCATCATGAAGGAAGTACTATAGGCAGAACCCATGTGAGCCCTGTCAGACCTTTATGAGTCCTATGAGTGCTTATGCTGACCTCTTGACCGCTAGTAGCACTCTATCCCATAACAGTCTTTAAAGGTTGCTCTCATGCCGAGGTCACATACTAGAATGATAACCCTTCACAAGGGTAACCTAATTCCAGGAATCTCAGGTACCGCAATGACAAAACAGTCCCTAATTTTTGGGCTATATGCTGTCCCCTTATGGTAAACATTTGAGGATGACTGGCATAAAATGAAACAAGCAAGGCAACCCATGACTCATTACTACCTTGTTCCCTGAGCAAGCCAAGCAGAAGACATAAACGGCAATGCCACTACATATGATATACCCTGGACGGGAAGGCATAATCATAGCCACCATGCCGCTAAACTAATATATAGCATAGGAACAGGAAGACATAATCCCAGCCAATGTAGATAACTGGGTAGGAATAAGGAATGTCTTTCAAGTATGAGTTAAGGTTAGAGCTTCTAGACCTAACCAGTGTGTATGCCCTGTATCCGGACTAATCTGATGGAAGCCAAAAACACCCTGTTTCAAGCTTCCCAGCTGGAGGCACCCTCACCCAAGGGAGAATACTTCAGGGCAAGTAATTAACTGTTGCGCAGGTAATACTATGGGCCAGATAACTGGGCCCTAGGCAGGGAGATGTAGGTAGAACTTACCTCTAAAGACTATGATGGCGCAGTCTATAAATTGAAAGCATAGGTCATCCCGAGCAGTGCGAATGCGACACATCCCTTGAGAGACAAGGTCATTCCATGCCATATGCCCTGCAATCAGAACAGTATATAACAGAAAACCCAAAGAGCAAACACGTGTCCTCTTGGGGGAACTAGGTATGGAATGGCAGCTACCCCAAAATATTTACTCATAGCATGTAGTTGGAAGCCAGGTGAACCTTTATATATTCTCCAGCCCTGTAGAATGTATACAATATGCCTAAACAGCTGTACTCCCACAGCCAATTCAATGCAAGGGTTAGACCCTCCGAACCCAACAGAATGACAATGATAGCTTAGCAAGGTAATGAATAAGTCTATTTAACGGCTGCTTGCTGGGCAACAAGCATCTAACCCCTGTCAACAAAAAACAGAGCTTCGATGACAAGCGTCCAGCTGTGAAGTTATTCAAGGCAGAGGAGATACCCAGCAACCTAATTAAGATGTAATGTACATGCCATCTTATTACCCTGCTTAAGCTACTGTGATCCAGCAGATGCCATGAGATTGGCTGCAACCTGGCAGTCTTTAGGTCCCAAGAGGCAATACCAACAAGTGTAATGGCACCTTTCAAAAAAAGGTTGTGTTATACACTAGCAATGCGGAGATTCATACACACGGATGGGTTTTCTTCAAACCGGTCATGGAGCCCGCCCCTATTTAACTCAAATGTTTTCGGACTGACTTACCATGTAGATCAAACTCATGAGAGAACCCTGTAGAACACGCAAGTCAGATGCCGTTCACCAAGTGTATATACTACTAAAGTGATGCCTCCCTGCGGCACAGAGGAACACATGTTGCTGGGCTCTAGAATAACTGCAAACTCAGAGGAATGTTTGTTTGGCAGCATATTATGGATCATGGTTTATGCCAGGCTCAATAATTACTACAGGCCCAATGGCCCCACAGTTGAACTACAGCATGTGAGCCTAAAGGTGGCCATACACGCACCGATATTATTGTACGAAACCTCGTTTCGTACGATATTCGGTGCGTGTATGGTATGTCGGCGAGTCGACCGATATCGCAGGAAGCTGCCGATATCGGACGACTCGCCGATCGGACAAGTTTGAAAATTTTGATCGGGCGCCATAGAAGGCGCCTGACCAAAATTCTCCCTTCAGAGCTGAATCGGCAGAAGGAGGTAGAAATCCTATTGTTTCTACCTCCTTACCTGCCGATTCAGCCCTGAATGGTGTGTGGCGGATCTTACGATGTTTCGTGCGACCGATGGTCGTACGAAACATCGTCGGATCGCCACGTGTATGGCCACCTTAACCCTTTTGGTTCAGCTGTAGTTATAACCATAATGCATTCAGCTTGCATACCACAGGGCCCAGTGAAACTTGCAGCTTGGCCCATACATACTACCTGGTCTTAGATGTACTGCAAAAAAGACCTACAAAACCCTGAACTGGCAACAGCTTATGAGGCTTATCGATAATAGGACACAGTGAACCATGAATTGTGCTGCAGCTTTAGGCATGCTAATAGCACAGATAAAAGAAATGCTGGAGATGCACTCTGTTTGGGCTGCAGATTCATAAACATGCACATTGCCCAGTACAGCAAACATTCAGTCAGCTAAAGCTCTAGGTATGCTTACTGCCCAAACTGGTACCAGACTCTGGTTGCTGCAGAAACTAATGAATATTATCTTGTACCCCGGCATTTGCAGTTTAAGCATGCATAATACAGGAACCATGAATTGTGCTGCAGCTTTAGGCATGCTAATAGCACATATTTGGAGATGCTAGAGATGCACTCTGTTTGGGCTGCAGATTCATGAACATGCACATTGCCCAGTACAGCAAACATTCAGTCAGCTAAAGCTCTAGGTATGCTTACTGCCCAAATTGTTACCAGCCAATGGTTGCTGAAAAACTAATGAATATTATCTGGTACCCAGACATTTGCAGTTTAAGCATGCATAATACAGGGTTCTAAATCTTAGAAAAGTAAAAAAAAATAATCTGCTGGTGATTATTGTACAGAGAAACATACAGCATAAGTATAAGAACACTTAATGGCAATGTGCCCATGCATAGCCTGAATGAAAACTACATGGCAATACACTATAACACATATGCAGATGAGTGCTAATCACAAATCAAATAATTGTGTTAGTTTACTGGTAGCAACACAAGCCTGGCCTGACAAGGTAGGATTACAGCCCTCTGCAGTGTGCTACAAAACAGTTATGGCCTACCTTAGGCATCTAAAACTGGAAAGAGGTTCCTAAAGGAGGACTGATTATAAAGAAACCAGCAAACCAAATCAGTATACAGAACCTTACCTTCCCAGCCCATGGTGCTATACTCTGGGAACTCAGGATTGGAATGAGAGCCACAACACCTTTGGCTAATTACATAATTACCTTCAGCAGAGGTACTCTGGTTACACCCCAATTAGCCAGTAGGGTTATACTACAGACCCTTATACAGAGTTTTAAACATAATTAGCCAGGCTACTTCTAGCTAGGCACCTGAACAACTTCAGCCCTAATGCAGCAATACAATCTGGCTACAATCATGATGGCAAAGTACTGGATCCATGTGCATACACATAATTATACCCAACTAATGCAGATACAGATCTCAGAGGTACTTCAACTCTATAATGCCCTGACTACTATAAACACCTTCCATAGTAAGTGAAATATTAGTGCATTACCTGGTGTAGCAGCAGTAGCCATAACATAGAACTGGTGCAACTCTCTGGGAAGCTCAGCTGGAGTGTAGCTGATCACATAATCACATTCACCTGAGGATACCCAGGAATGCATCTAATTAGCCAGTTCTTAGTAGTAACTACACTACAGTGCCCTAGTAACCATAACACAATGCGGCCAGCTGAAAGGAGTTGACGCATTACCCCATGTATCAGCAAGTAGCTATAACATAGGACTGCTGCAATCTCTGGAAAGCTCAGGTAGAGTGTAGCTTAGCACATAATCACATTCACCTGAGGCTACTCAGGCATGCATTTCATTAGGCAGTTCCCAAGGTTACTACATGGCTCTGCCCTAGCAACCGTAACACAGTCCAGAGCAGCTGAAAGGTTCAATGAATCACCCAATCTGTCTGCAAGTAACCATAATATTTGACTGGTTACATTCAGCTAAAGCTATCCAGGTATGTAACAACTAGCAGGCAAACTAACCCATTTGTAGTACATAATGCAGCCCAATGTTTAAAGACAGCGGGTTGTCAGGCCCTTTTTTTTTTTAAAAACACCTCTTAATACAAAACCTTAGGAAAGACTTTGTGAGGGAGGCAGTAGGCTTCGAACTCTGGCTCCATTCAAAAAAAAAAAAATCTCTCCACACAGTAGAACAAAAAGGAATATGGAGATCGCCAGACTCAGGCCACTAACTAAATGTTGAGGATGGCTAACTTCCACCTCCCTCGCCCATCCGCAAAAATATTAAGTGTGTCGGGCCACACACCATTGCCACCAGACACTCACGGCCTGGGAGGGCATACGGATGGGGGGACTAGCACTTGCCATTGGATGCCATTATGACAAACCAGAAAGGCCCATGGGATCAAATATACCAACAGCATTGTCCTACCTTATCAAGCAGAACAGAGCCGAAGATCCCAGGATATGAGGTAATGTGCAGGGGAAAAGATCTCATGGACCAAAAACCCCAGTCCCTAGGTGCCATTTCCGGTCACTTAATGCTTTCCCAAGGCTAAAAAGCAAAAATGTTGCTTGCAATGGAGCAAGGAAAGCAGAAGGAAAAAAAGACGCCATAGAGGGGGTGGGGGTGGCTTTTAAAGCTTTGGGGAGGATCCTTCTGATGGGGCATGGGGGCGGGGATATCCCAGATAGTGCTGATATGGAGTACGACCAGGGAAATATGTGATTAGGTGAGCCAAAAGTGTGGCGTTTGTACTAAACAATAGGAGGACTATGGGGCAGTATGATTGTTACATTTTGACTTGCATTCTCCTTTAATAGCAAAAGCTCATATTTTGTTTCAATGACGCACTGATGGATCATGTTGGATTTATTTATAAACAGCTATTGTTCTTACTTATTAGCTTACGTGTAACTGATAACATTATGTGCGGTGCAAAAGGCTATATTAAGCATTACTGTATATCTTAGCTGTGCTGTCACATAAGCCATCCAAAATAAATGATTGGGCAGCCAGGGCATTGTCGCAGTCCCACAAGGCACATGATCAGAAGAGGCACAATGCCAGTAACCAAGGCTGCCGCAGCAATATACCTGAGAGCTAAAGTGAAATTAAAACAGTGCGCCAGCATATAGTATTATGCCAAAAATGTGAGCCCATTCCAGTGAGGTTGCTGCAGAAATGGACTATAAGCAATATTTACCCCAAATATGCCAGCAAGATGACAAGAAAAGAGTTTATGGGCAGATCAGCCCCAGATATGCCAGCAAGATAACAAAAAAAATGGTTTATGGGCATATTAACCCCAGATATGCCAGCAAGAACGCTGCAGAAACAGATTATGAGCACACTAACCCCAGATGACAATGCATTAATACTGCAGAAAAAGAATAACAAACATGTAAAGCCCAAACAAGCTAGAAACATCACTATAGAAATGGATTATGAGCACATTAACCCCAGGTTTGCCAGCAATATCACTGCAGAAATAGAGTATAAGCACATTGACTGCATATATGCTGCAAGGTCACTGCAGAAACAGATTATGAGCACATTAACCCCAGATGAGAATGTATTAATACTTCAGAAAATGAATGACAAACATGTAAACCCCAGACAAGCTAGTAACATCACTATAGAAATGAATTGTGAGCACATTAACCCCAGGTTTGCCAACAAGAACACTGCAGAAATAGAGTATAAGCACATTAACTGCAGATATGCTGCAAGGTCACTGCAGAAACAGATTATGAACACATTAACCCCAGATGAGAATGTATGAATACTGCAGAAAATCACTATAACACTAACATCACTATAGAAATGGATTATGAACACATTAAAGGAGAAGGAAAGGCTAATAAAGAGTTAATCCCAAGCTGCAGGCATACCTTCAGTTGTCTCAATACTGCCCTTAAGTCTCCCCATATTTGTTCAGATGATCAGAAGCCAAACAGGAAGAAAAAACGCTGAGCTGTGTAAAGAAAGTTCCCATAATGCCTCACTCCTGCACCGAGACCCAGACCAGTGTACATGCTCAGTTAGTAAGACTATGAGTCAGCTTCCTGCTCAGATCCACATTCCTAAGGGGGGGAGGGAGTTCTTAGCATTCTTGAGGGAGGGGGGAGCAGGAAAGAGCAGAGAGCTGTGTGTCTCTGGCACAGGAATTACAGACACAACTAATCTTTTTACAAAGAACTCAGTGCAGCGTTTCTGCTTATGGCTGTATTTACATAGACCTTTCTGATAAACCTTACTGAGTTTTTACCTTTCTTACTCCTTTAACCCTAGATGAGAATGCATGAATACTGCAGAAAATGAATAACAAACATGTAAACCTCAGACAAGCTAGTAACATCACTATAGAAATGGATTATGAGCACATTAACCCCAGGTTTTCCAGCAAGATCACTGCAGAATTAGATTATGAACACATTAACCCCAGATGAGAATGTATGAATTCTGCAGAAAATCACTATATCACTAACATCACTATAGAAATGGTTTATGAGCACATTAACCCCAGGTTTTCCAGCAAGATCACTGCAGAATTAGATTATGAACACATTAACCCCAGATGAGAATGCATGAATTCTGCAGAAAATCCCTATATCACTAACATCACTATAGAAATGGATTATGAGCACATTATCCCTAGGTTTTCCAGCAAGATCACTGCAGAATTAGATTATGAACACATTAACCCCAGATGAGAATGTATGAATTCTGCAGAAAATCACTATATCACTAACATCACTATAGAAATGGAATATGAGCACATTAACGCCAGGTTTTCCAGCAAGATCACAGCAGAATTAGATTATGAACACATTAACCCCAGATGAGAATGCATGAATTCTGCAGAAAATCACTAACATCACTATAGAAATGGTTTATGAGCACATTAACCCCAGGTTTGCCAGCAAGATCACTGCAGAATTAGATTATGAACACATTAACCCCAGATGAGAATGTATGAATACTGCAGAAAATCACTATATCACTAACATCACTATAGAAATGGATTATGAGCACATTAACCCCAGGTTTTCCAGCAAGATCACTGCAGAATTAGATTATGAACACATTAACCCCAGATGAGAATGCATGAATTCTGCAGAAAATCACTAACATCACTATAGAAATGGTTTATGAGCACATTAACCCCAGGTTTGCCAGCAAGATCACTGCAGAATTAGATTATGAACACATTAACCCCAGATGAGAATGTATGAATACTGCAAAAAATCAATATATCACTAACATCACTATAGAAATGGATTATGAGCACATTAACCCCAGGTTTGCCAGTAAGATCACTGCAGAATTAGATTATGAACACATTAACCCCAGATGAGAATGCATGAATTCTGCAGAAAATCACTAACATCACTATAGAAATGGTTTATGAGCACATTAACCCCAGGTTTGCCAGCAAGATCACTGCAGAATTAGATTATGAACACATTAACCCCAGATGAGAATATATGAATACTGCAAAAAATCAATATATCACTAACATCACTATAGAAATGGAATATGAGCACATTAACCCCAGGTTTGCCAGCAAGAACCCTGCAGAAATAAAGCACAAGCAGGACCACTGCAGAAAGTCAAAAGCATATTAACGCCAGATATGGCATTTATATTACTCCAGCAAAACGGACAATGAACACATTAACCCCAGACATGCCTGTAAGACAATTGATGAGTACCACATTAACCCCAGATATGCCAGAACTGACCCTTCTCCCCTTTTAATATCTTTATTAATGCCATGCTCATTAACCCTGTAAACACAGCACAAAATCCGTCCCTCCTTATCATGGCTTCCCATAAAGCAAAGAATTTTGTACAAAGTCCTTTTTATAACCTTCCCGTCATTCCTCTGTCCCTCACTACAATACATTCCTGGCCGACTCCTCTGCTTCTCTTAGACCAACCGGTTGGTCGCACCCCCCCACTACTACTGCTGTTTCCTGCCTTAACCCTTTCTGCGTCGCTGCTCCTTACATTGGGAATTCCATCCCTGAATTCCTCCCTTGGTCTCTTTAGAAATAAACTCAGTTGGGCCTCATTTATAAAAACTGCACCTGGGCAGTAACCCGTAGCAACCAATCAGTCTTTTAGTTTTTTCAGCCAGCTGCAGGTTGAACACTGAAAGTAATCATCTGATTGGTTTCCATGGGTTACTGCCCAGGTGCCTGTTTGCCCAGCATTTATAAACTACCCCCAATGACTCCATCGTGGGGCACTTTCCTAACAGCCGACCCAGTTCTGGCACTTAGATTGCAGCGCCACCCCCTGTACACTGAGGCATTTATATCCTATTTGTGCCTGTAAGTTACCCACCTGCTTAGATTGTAAGCTCTACGGGGCAGGGATCTCCATCCTCTTGTCTCTCGGCGACTTAGCTCTTAACCCTTACTGTGACTGTACTTTGTATTTATTATTGTTATATACTAATGTAACTATACTAATGTATAATTCTGCTGTACAGCGCTGTGTACAAAAGTAGTGCCGTATAAATACAAATATACATCCAAACATTTGACTTTAGTGTCTGTTTCATCCTGAGGCTGATTTAATAGCACATAAACGATTTGCTGTTAATTGAAGTGCTCTGCTAGGGACTTATACTGATCCCATACCGGAATTGGTGCAACGCTGCTTACGACTGTTCTGGGACGTCTGACTGCAAGTGCGGCATCGTTACTGGCACAGGCGGATTTTCAGTAAGGCTGGGTTCTGCCCTGTCCTGGAAATCTTCTCCCGTTCCTACAAGCTCCGTTCTGCTGTAATCAGCTGTGCTCTGAGGATCTTTTTTCTTGTGGATTCTCCAGTCAGAGCACAGCTTTCTTGACAGACAATAAAATTGACCAATCAAGGCACAGATGCAGACAGGGCTCAGGAATTATTGCAAACTGGAGGCAGAGCAGAAATGAGGACTGACAAGAAAAACCTGCAGCTGTAACTTTACCTGAGAACCGACTATACCCAGGTACTATACACAGGTACTATACACAGGTACTATACACAGGTACTATACACAGGTACTATACACAGGTACTATACACAGGTACTATACACAGGTACTATACCCAGGCACTATACCCAGGTACTATACACAGGTACTATACACAGGTACTATACACAGGTACTATACACAGGTACTATACACAGGTACTATACCCAGGCACTATACCCAGGTACTATACCCAGGTACTATACACAGGTACTATACACAGGCACTATACACAGGCACTATACACAGGCACTATACACAGGTACTATACACAGGCACTATACACAGGTACTATACACAGGCACTATACACAGGCACTATACACGGGTACTATACACAGGCACTATACACAGGCACTATACACAGGCACTATACCCAGGCACTATACACAGGTACTATACACAGGCACTATACACAGGCACTATACCCAGGCACTATACCCAGGTACTATACACAGGCACTATACACGGGTACTATACACAGGCACTATACACAGGCACTATACACAGGCACTATACCCAGGCACTATACACAGTAACTATACACAGGCACTATACACGGGTACTATACACAGGCACTATACACAGGCACTATACACAGGCACTATACACAGGCACTATACCCAGGCACTATACACAGGCACTATACACGGGTACTATACACAGGCACTATACACAGGCACTATACACAGGCACTATACCCAGGTACTATACACAGGCACTATACCCAGGCACTATACACAGGCACTATACCCAGGCACTATACACAGGCACTATACACGGGTACTATACACAGGCACTATACACGGGTACAGAGCAGAAATGAGGACTGACAAGAAGAACCTGCAGCTGTAACTTTACCTGAGAACCGACTATACCCAGGTACTATACACAGGTACTATACACAGGTACTATACACAGGTACTATACACAGGTACTATACACAGGCACTATACACAGGCACTATACACAGGCACTATACACAGGTACTATACACAGGCACTATACACAGGCACTATACACAGGTACTATACACAGGTACTATACACAGGCACTATACACGGGTACTATACACAGGCACTATACACAGGCACTATACACAGGCACTATACCCAGGCACTATACACAGGTACTATACACAGGCACTATACACAGGCACTATACCCAGGCACTATACCCAGGCACTATACACAGGCACTATACACAGGGTACTATACACAGGGTACTATACACAGGCACTATACACAGGCACTATACACAGGCACTATACACAGGGTACTATACACAGGGTACTATACACAGGCACTATACACAGGCACTATACCCAGGTACTATACCCAGGCACTATACACAGGCACTATACCCAGGTACTATACACAGGTACTATACCCAGGTACTATACCCAGGTACTATACACAGGGTACTATACCCAGGTACTATACACAGGTACTATACACAGGTACTATACCCAGGTACTATACCCAGGTACTATACACAGGCACTATACCCAGGCACTATACCCAGGTACTATACCCAGGCACTATACACAGGTACTATACCCAGGCACTATACCCAGGCACTATACACAGGCACTATACCCAGGTACTATACCCAGGTACTATACACAGGTACTATACACAGGTACTATACGCAGGCACTATACACAGGCACTATACCCAGGCACTATACCCAGGTACTATACACAGGCACTATACACAGGCACTATACACAGGGTACTATACCCAGGTACTATACCCAGGTACTATACCCAGGTACTATACACAGGTACTATACCCAGGTACTATACACAGGCACTATACCCAGGTACTATACACAGGGTACTATACCCAGGTACTATACCCAGGTACTATACCCAGGTACTATACACAGGTACTATACCCAGGTACTATACACAGGCACTATACACAGGTACTATACCCAGGTACTATACACAGGGTACTATACCCAGGTACTATACACAGGTTCTATACCCAGGTACTATACCCAGGCACTATACCCAGGTACTATACACAGGTACTATACACATTGTTTTGTTCATTTCTAGTTACAGTGGAGCCAATGCTGTGTATCAGTGCCAGTGTTATAGTGCCAGGGCCTGAGTATCTGCCCTCTGTACCCACTGCTTCTCACTGCATATAATGTGCTGGTTTTGTAAATACAGACTGTGTCTCACTGTATATAATGTGCCTGGGGTGTCAGGACCCGCGGCCTTTCTTTCTATAAAACTAACGTAAACACATCTAAAGGGGTGGTTCACTTTTAGGTTTAGTATGTTATAAAATGGCCTATTCCTAGCAACTTTGCAATTGGTCTTCCTAATTAATTTTTTTTTATAGTTCTTGAATAATTTGCCTTTCTCTTCTGCCTCTTTGCAGCTTTCAAATGGGGGTCACTGACCCCGGCAGCCAAACCCTATTGCTCTGTGAGGCTCCAGTTGTATTTTTCCATGCAGACCCCTTAACTATTCATATTCCCATCTCTTATTTAAGCCACTACCTGGTTGCTAGGGTAAATAAGACCCTAGCAACCAGATAGCTGCTGAAATACCAAATGGAGAGCTGCTGAACAAAAAGCTAAATAACTGAAAAACCATTAAAAATAAAAGCGGACCAACTGCAAATTGTCTCAGAATGGCTGCATCATATTAAATTTTAACACAGGGCTGGAACTAGGGGCCACAAGTCACCTGCCTAAGGCACAACAGTGAGGGGGCGCTAGGCAGGTACCTCTGTTGCTAACCCCTAGTCAAGGTTCTCTTACCCCCCACAGCAATAACATTATATAATATCCCTATGGCACCAAACTGTAAATGATATCCTTATAAACAGCGCTTAGTGATGTCATTTCTGTCACATGATTCCCTAAAACTTGTATATTATAATAAATAAGGTCCCCCCTGTTGTAAAATATGAGGATATTAGATGTCACCTCGGAGTTCCATGACCTGTATAAAAGCTTTTACAGTATATGGTCATGGGACTTCAAAGTGACTTATAATTAGGGATGCACTGAATCCCAGATTCGGTTCGAGATTCGGGCCAAATCCAGCCATTTTTATAGGATTCGGTTTCGGCAGAACTGAATCCAAATTAGCATGAGCAATACAGGTATGGGATCCATTATCCAGAATGCTTTAAACATTAACTAAACTCTATAGGATTAATCTGCCCCCAATAAGGGGTAATTATATCTTAGTTGGGATCAAGTACAGGTACTGTTTTATTATTACAGAGAAAAGGGAATCATTTAACCATTAAATAAACCCAATAGGGCTGTTCTGCCCCAATAAGGGGTAATTATATCTTAGTTGGGATCAAGTACAGGTACTGTTTTATTATTACAGAGAAAAGGGAATCATTTAACCATTAAATAAACCCAATAGGGCTGTTCTGCCCCAATAAGGGGTAATTATATCTTAGTTGGGATCAAGTACAGGTACTGTTTTATTATTACAGAGAAAAGGGAATCATTTAACCATTAAATAAACCCAATAGGACTGTTCTGCCCCAATAAGGGGTAATTATATCTTAGTTGGGATCAAGTACAGGTACTGTTTTATTATTACAGAGAAAAGGGAATCATTTAACCATTAAATAACCCCAATAGGACTGTTCTGCCCCAATAAGGGGTAATTATATCTTAGTTGGGATCAAGTACAGGTACTGTTTTATTATTACAGAGAAAAGGGAATCATTTAACCATTAAATAAACCCAATAGGGCTGTTCTGCCCCAATAAGGGGTAATTATATATTAGTTGGGATCAAGTACAGGTACTGTTTTAGTATTACAGAGAAAAAGAAAATATGTTAAATTTGAATTATTTGCTTATAATTGAGTCTTTGGGAGATGACCTTCCCATAATACAGAGCTTTCTGGATAACGAGTTTCCAGATAATGGACTCTCTACCTGTACAAGTGTAGACCACTTTTGCAGTGTCAGTGATGCTACCTGCTAATTACTTGTTACTTGGCACTACAGGAGTCCTGAGCCCCCGCTTACTATGGGGGTTAACAGGGATTTCTCCCTTAATTGTGTGCCTCTACCCAGGGATGATCTTGTGGAACTATAATCCACACCCTAAGAACTTAATAGTATACGGTACCGCTCAATGGGATCGACTTACTCCTGGCTGATTTGCCCCACCCTGGGGTAGTTCCTTACCAGCTTGTAGGTGATCCTTTGGATATGAAGGATATCAGACACAGTTGATTATGTGGTGAAACAAGTGAGCTGCTTTATCATGAGCAGAGACCTCTCCAGGAGTGGCATACATTCATTTAGCAGGGCATATACTCCTTACCTTCTCACTCTCGCCAAGTGCTCCCTTCTAGGTGATCCCCCCGGTACTCTTGCCAGGAGACCCTGTCTCATAGGGGCACATTTACTAACCCACGAACGGGCCGAATGCGTCCGATTGCGTTTTTTTCGTAATGATCGGTAATTGTGCGATTTTTTCGTATCTTTTGCGATTTTTTCGGCGTCTTTACGATTTTTGCGTAAAAACGCGAGTTTTTCGTAGCCATTCCGAAAGTTGCGCAAAGTCGCGATTTTTTCGTAGCGTTAAAACTTGCGCCTTTTAAGTGTTAACGCTACGAAAAAATCGCGACTTTGCGCAACTTTCGTAATGGCTACGAAAAACTCGCGTTTTTACGCAAAAATCGTAAAGACGCCGAAAAAAATGGCAAAAAATACGAAAAGATCGCAAAATTACCGAAAAAGTCGCAAAATGTTCGTTTCCAATCGGAATTTTACCAATTCGGATTCGAAATCGTGTCTTAGTAAATCAGCCCCATAGAGTTCTCCCCGGTACTCACGCTAGGCAGCCTCACCACAGGGACCCACCCCGGTACTCACGCCCAGGCACCCTCAGATCCGGACTCCTGGACTAGTGGGGACTTGATCCACCTACGTAGCCACTTTGTGTCCTGCTCTCCAGCAGATGTAATGCTGGGGGGTCTTAACCCCACTACCACTCCTGGAGGGGCAATATCCGCCCATTCTAACTTAAATGACTACATATCACTCTCTAGAGTGACCTATTACAGAACGTCTGTCTATAAACTGCGCTTGGGGTACACCTTTACCGGAGCAGCCCCAGGACTAAAATGTCTGCCAGCACATGGCTGCTTCCCTTTATATAATGCTATACACCACCATGTGGCTATAACCCGAACTGCAGGGATACTCCCTGTTAACTATTGATAACCCAGTCATCCCATTATCCCATTTACCAGCACCACCCTGGGCCTGCACTAGGGGTGTCTATCTTACGGGCCCATTTTTGGCAAACCCCTATACTAGCATCTCCGCCCACCCCCAAATATCAGCATCACCCCTCCCTACCCCCCAATACATTAGTACACACGCCGAACACAATGAGCCAAACACAGCAAAATGTCAGCATTTCACAGACTTCTGCGTAAAAAAAAACCAAAAAAACACCTAATTGGAAGACGGCTAATTACTTATCATATGCAAAGCAACTCCCTGTCCATCAGCAATCTGACTGATTAACTGATAAGCTTCCTAATAGAAAGAATTGATTTTGCAACTTTTACATTTAGTCCAGCAACTTGCAGTTTCTCAATCAATTTTAAATTGTTTTCAACAAAATAATGAGGGTAGAAGGCTGACACTAAAATTAAAGGAAAACTAAAACCAGAAAATGAATATAGCTAGACACTATGTCTTTTATATAATGAGCTTGCTGTACCACTGCAGAACTGTAATGTAGTTCCCAACAGCAACCCATATTGGATCCTATTAGGCCTTCTGTGTGTCAGTGGCACTGCACATGCTCAGTAGGCTCTGGGCTAGAAATTGTATTGTTATAAATACCCCCAAGTAAGAGAAATCAGGGAATGTAGCAAGATACAGCCATTATTATTACTGCCCATCCCCCTAATACATAAGCAAGGAAGGACTCAGGGCAGCTCAGTTGCTATATAGTGATATATAAGTATTGGGTTGGGCCACAGAACCCAGTACCAAAAGGCAGGGGGTGTTACAGGCTTATAGGCAGGGGCAGCTGGTTTCTTTAAAGGGGTTGTTTACCTTTAAATTAACTTTTAGTATGAAATAAAGAGTGTTATTCTGAGACAATTTGCAATTGGTCTTCATTTTTTTTTTTCATTATTTGAGGATTTAGAATTATTTAGCTTTTTGTTCAAAAACTCCCCAGTTTGGAATTTTATCAGCTAAATGGTTGCTAGGACCCAAATCAAACCTAGCAACCAGGCAGTGGTTTGAAAGAGAGAGAGAATTATGAACAGAGGGCCTAAATAGAAAGATAAGTAATAAAAATTAACAGTAAAACTGGAGCCTCACAGAGCAATAGGTTTTGGTTGCCGGGGTCAGTGACCCCTATTTAAAAGCTAAAAAGAGTCAGAATAGGAAGGCAAATAATTAAAAAAAAAACACTAAAAAATAAAGACCAATGAAAAAGTTGCTGAGTCTGAATCCTGCTGGAAAAGGCAGAATCCCAAACCGAATCCTGGATTCAGTGCATCCCTACTAGCAATAAACCCATACAGCCCACTGATCATTGGTTGCCAAGCACTCGCTGACAGTATGTAGCCACCAATCATAACTCAAATCCATCCATTGCAGAGCAGGGACTCAATGAGCATATCTCCAGGCAGGGTTCTCCATTAAAAGTAGTTTTTTTTATTATTAAAGTACTATAATCAGACAATAGCCTTATGTGTTTTGTGTTCAGACACGTAATCATTCCTGCAAAGAGACTTGTTATACATCTCAGCAAATAAACGGTTACTTCTTAACCCCCCCCAAAAAAATGGATGTAAACTTACTCAGGGTGCTTCACTTTTTCCATTTACATACATTTTCTATTTTTAGTGGTTTCTGAAATATTTGCAATTTTAGACTGTTAATACCAGGCTTTTAGTGCAACTGAGAGTCAGCAACTCAAGGGTAAACAGCGCAATGCCTTTGGCTGTGTGTTCTGCCCTGGGTACACAGAGTACTGTGCTTACTAATTGCATTATATCAGCAAACAAACAAATGAAAGGCTTTGGTGCCCAGGGATGCCAGTTGCACAGACAGTTAGGCGCTGTTCTGGTACAGGGGGCACTGAGCCCAGGGAAGACTCAGTACCAGAGATCATTACATTAGAACACTGGCTGCTGGGTCAGTAATGAATACAAATAACAGTAGGGAGATCAGGAGAGACAGGACTTTTGTATAATACAAATATAGTATATATACGGCAGTCATTCCCTTCAGGGCCAGTCGGCTGTGGGCCAAACAGACACAGTGCAACTGGCCATACCCAGTGATGACCCGATGCTGTTGTTCTGATTGGATCTGAACCGCTGCTCCTTTTATCTTCCTCATCTTCAGTCAGTTCACCGACTCTTAATCTCAACTTTGCCAGACAGACTGGGGCTGTAAATGAAGGCAAGAGAAGGCTCCTTTGGGCCCTGCAGGCTATGGGATGTGCTACTGAGGGCCCACGTGTGTTTCTTGGTCAATTGTGATGTATTGCTCCCTAGAGACTCTATGATGTATTGCTCCCTAGAGACTCTATGATGTATTGCTCCCTAGAGACTCTATGATGTATTGCTCCCTAGAGACTCTATGATGAATGGGTTGGTGCTGCATATTTACCCTTGGAATTGCTCTGCGCTATGCACTTCATTGGCATCTGGTTATATCAGCACAATACCCACCGGCTGCGGTACTGTATGGACCAATGGGCTTACAATAAATGAAGCAAATAAGGGTTACAGTAGGAAATGGGGTTATAGGTCTGTGCTGAAGGAAGGCAGGATTTCCACTGGATGATGTTACAGAGTATTTGCTGATCCTTATGGTATGTGAACATATGGGGAGTCCAATTACGCCAGATGGGCTTCCTCTTCAATCATGTTCAAGCAGAAATTAGGAAATCATGAAAGGAGTAACAGTCAATTGAACAATGGGCCTTTAAAGACTTTTGTGCCATTTGGAATTTCCCGCTGCTACAGACCCGCAAAGCAATTGGGTTTCTGTTTCACCAACCAGACGGGTGGCCCTTGGGTGCCCTACCTGGGTATGTGGTTTAGCTACGGGTCTCACCCATTCCTGGTCTTGTGAGTCCCTGGGTTGGGTGGCAAGTAGGCCCGTTGCGGGTGTGGGTCACGTAGCCGGTCTGGGTAGGGGGCATAGTGGTGGTGCAGGTTGGGTTGAATGTCTGTGGGTCAGCCCAATCGGACCCATGCAGGACTCTAGGGGGGGAATTCACAAAAGTGGTGATATTCCGACAAAATAAAAGTGGCGATAGTTTTGTCGGATTTTCCACCTAATTCACAAACCTCTATCTCCACTTTTGTGAATTTGTCTTTTAAACAGACAGTTTTCAGATTTTGTCATTTTCCCGACATTTTTTTTATGAATTTGCCTTTAGCTCTTAGTAAATCTGTCGGTGCCACAAACCCAGTCCCACAGCTACAGGAGCCTTGGGGTAAGGATTTTACCAGCAGGATTTTGCATTTCATATGCCATTTGTCATTTCACTTTGGGGCATTTCCTGAAGGGTAATTTTAGTTTGTCCAGGGAAACTATACATCATTTTTTCAGGACAATCTGGGCTTTCTAATGTTTTCTATATTTCTGTGTAATTCCCCTTCTGTATAAAGATTTAAGGGTCTAAATACCGTCTTCTCTAGCCCCTACTCATTACTGCGCAGCAGCAATCCGGCCCCCACACCAACATGCCCGGTAAATAGAGGTCCAACAGGGCTAGGGCCCCCCGGGTTTTTATCCAGCGCCCTGTTGGGCCAGTCGAACCCTGTACCCCAATATCCCAGTTTGGGTGCCAGTGTGTACGTGCTGCTTGCTGATCCCCAAGATGGCGGCTGAGAACAGAAGGGACACAGCTAAAGGTGGGGGGCAATGTTATCATGCAAGCTCTGTAGTTCAGGACATGCTATGGGGGCACAAAAAAGTTGGGGCAAATGTCAGTGAAGTGATTAAAGAGGGGGCACTGCTGCTAAAACTAAACATTTGCCTGGGAGGCTTTACTTTTGCTTTAAATAAAAATGTATACAATATATTCACTCAAAATGTTATTATTGCCTCATTCATTAAGCTAAAACTAGCATAGCAATGCAAATGTCAGGTAAAACTTTTTTATATATAAGATATAAACTGAACTTTTTGTTAAATCAGTGTTTTACTTGTTTTTTAAATGTTAATGAGGCTTTTTGCACCTATTGTTCTAGGGTTAGGCAGGCACTTGCCCCCTAATAATAGGCTGCTGATCCCCATTAATATGTTACTGACCCCCCAAACAGGCCCCTACCTTAGGTGTGAAATGGAGACTGGGGGAAACAAAGCAAAACAGAAGAGATTAGAATTGGTCTGACAGAGTTACACTGAGCTTCACTCCATTTTGAAAATTTCGGGAAAAATGCCGTTAAAAACGTCAAATTCACAAAAATGTCTGTAAATTGTCTTTCTTTCACCAAAAACAGAAAAGTGGCGGTTGAGTCGGAATTTAGGCGGATTTCTGTTTGTGAATCTGGAGAAAGTGTTTTCCACTAGTTTTTCCACCACTTTTACTCCAAAAAAGGGCTACCTCCACTTTTGTGAATTCCCCCCTAGGACTCTAGGTCATATGCCGGTCCTGATCATAGGCTGATGAGACCATTACACAAGCATGCAAACAGGCTTCCGAGGGTGCCAAATACAGTCCATATTGGTAGCCCCTATATAGACTGGCAGTGTACAGGAGGCTCTGCGAGCCACTGGTTGGGAATCACTGCCCTAAGTAAAGGTGGCCATACACTCGTTTGGTGACCTCACCACACCAAGCCATCTTCTCCCGATATTGGACTAATTTGATTGTTGGGCCTATTAAAATGGTGAGCAAGTTGATGTGGTCCCCAGTCCGATGGGAGAATCAAACCTGCCCAATTTTAGGCCACATGTTGGTCGGGTAGGCCCGTCGGGGGTCCCCATACATCAGGGATCCCCAACCTTTCTTATTCGTGAGCCACAACCAAATGTAAAAATACTTGGGGAGCAACACAAGCACCATAAAAGTTCATGGAGGAGCCAAATAAGGGCTGTGATTGGCTATTAGGCGCCTCTATGCACACAGGGGGCTTTATTTGGCAGTAAATCTTGTTTTTATTCAACTAAAACTTGCCCCCAAGTCAGGAATTCAAAAATAACTCCCTGGTTTGGGGGCACTGAGAGCAACATCCAAGGGGTTGGGGAGCAACATGTTACCCCCAAGGCACTGGTTGGGGATCACTGCCTTCCATGGACAGATAGGCTGCCGAATTGGTCTAAAGGGCCCGAATCAGCAGCTGAAATCTGCCCTATATCTATGGCCACCTTAACTAGGAAGTAAGAATCCTGTCTGAAAAGTAAAGGTTTAACCCCCTCTGTGCCTGCATGGCTGCTCTGCTCCTGTGCCCCTAAGTGGAATGTTTGAAAGCATTAGAAGTAAGAATTTACTGGTCAACCACTGGTTAAATACCTTGGTGGACAATAGAATTGTCTATAAGTTCAGCTCTACAGTACCAGTCCAGTTGTTCTTTATAGCCCAGCGGCAGTGTGATAAGGAACCAACTGCAAATCCGTAGCACAAACCCCAGGGGGGGTGCCCCAATATATGGACGCCCATGGCTTGAAAAATCCCTAACAGAAAAATCAGTAGGAATCTACCTAGGATTCTGGGAGTTGTAGTTTGATCCTCCCTTTGAATAACTGTATATTACAGAGTGAGATCAGGGGGGGCAACTGGTTTCTGGCTAAAAGATTATGAAATATATATATAATTCTGTCAACGCAACAAACTATGGGGGACAGTAGAGATGGACAAACTCACGGCACTAACAATAACCTAAATACATTTGGGAAAGTGCGGAATATATGGTTATACAGAGGGCACTGGCAAATGTGCTCTGTGGAATAACGATAAAGGCTTTTTTGTATTATTTTCCATTTCGTGTTGCTGCATTTTGAATGGTGATAGTCTCTCCTACTGAATGTGTTTTGTCACGTGAAGGAGAAACGGTTTATGTGCTGCTTTTAAATTTCCCTTGGGTGATTAGTGTAGCGTATCGACAGGTGCGCAGTGTTTGCTTTGGTTCTAGTAATTCCCAGCAACCACTCAGCATTGAAAGGTCTGCTGATTAGCACTTATCTGTTTTGTTATATATTATATAGATCCTATTTAGTGCCTATTGTAAGCAGCAGTCCTGCCCTGCTTTATGGCTGAGATTCTAGCTATCTGTATAACAGCATTCTGTCACAGTGGCACAGATCCTATCTGACCCCCCCATTGTAAGCAGCAGTCCTGCCCTGCTTTATGGCTGAGATTCTAGCTATCTGTATAACAGAGCATTCTGTCACAGTGGCACAGATCCTATCTGATCCCCCCATTGTAAGCAGCAGTCCTGCCCTGCTTTATGGCTGAGATTCTAGCTATCTGTATAACAGAGCATTCTGTCACAGTGGCACAGATCCTATCTGATCCCCCCATTGTAAGCAGCAGTCCTGCCCTGCTTTATGGCTGAGATTCTAGCTATCTGTATAACAGAGCATTCTGTCACAGTGGCACAGATCCTATCTGATCCCCCCCATTGTAAGCAGCAGTCCTGCCCTGCTTTATGGCTGAGATTCTAGCTATCTGTATAAAAGAGCATTCTGTCACAGTGGCACAGATCCTATCTGACCCCCCCCCCCCCCCCCCCATTGTAAGCAGCAGTCCTGCCCTGCTTTATGGCTGAGATTCTAGCTATCTGTATAAAAGAGCATTCTGTCACAGTGGCACAGATCCTATCTGATCCCCCCCCATTGTAAGCGGCAGTCCTGCCCTGCTTTATGGCTGAGATTCTAGCTATCTGTATAACAGAGCATTCTGTCACAGTGGCACAGATCCTATCTGATCCCCCCCCATTGTAAGAAGCAGTCCTGCCCTGCTTTATGGCTGAGATTCTAGCTATCTGTATAACAGAGCATTCTGTCACAGTGGCACAGATCCTATCTGATCCCCCCCCCCATTGTAAGCAGCAGTCCTGCCCTGCTTTATGGCTGAGATTCTAGCTATCTGTATAACAGAGCATTCTGTCACAGTGGCACAGATCCTATCTGATCCCCCCCCCCCCCCATTGTAAGCAGCAGTCCTGCCCTGCTTTATGGCTGAGATTCTAGCTATCTGTATAACAGAGCATTCTGTCACAGTGGCACAGATCCTATCTGATCCCCCCCATTGTAAGCAGCAGTCCTGTCCTGCTTTATGGCGGAGATTCTAGCTATCTGTATAACAGAGCATTCTGTCACAGTGGGACACATCCTATCTGATCCCCCCATTGTAAGCAGCAGTCCTGTCCTGCTTTATGGCTGAGATTCTAGTTATCTGTATGTAAGGATCTCCAAAATTGGCCCCCTGTGAGGATTCCCATTTAGACAGGCACTGGAGGGTGACCCTGTGGGATTTGGACACCTAGGGTTGTGCTTTTTGGTTATGGCTTAGAGCATATATGTCAAACACAAGGCCCGGGGGCCAAATCCGGCCCACCTGGCTGTTTTATATGGTCCTTGGTGATTGTGTCTGACCATCCAGCCTGATCAATTTCCATTTTCCTCACATAGTAACTAAGACTAAGGGGTATATTTATCATGCTGTGTAAAAAGTGGAGTGAAGCATTACCAGTAATGTGGCCCAAGGCATCCAATCAGTAATCAGATTTCAACAGTAGCAAAGCATCAATAGGCTGCTATGAGCAACATCACCGGTAATGTCTTAGTGTCTTACTACGTATATTAATAAAAAATTTGGCCCGCGACTTAGACTGTGTTTTAGATTTCAGCCCCCTTATGTGATTGAGTTTGACCCCCCTGGCTTAGAGGGAGTTTCCCTGCAGTTCAGGCAGCAGCCACTGGGTGGTGTGCTGGGATTTAAAAGGGGATGACTCCCATGTTCAGCAGCGCTCCCTCTGTAAGAGGTGTACAACAGGTTTGTGTTCTAGTTAGGAGAGTATGGTAATAGGTCGCTCTAGGAGTGACAGGCAGGGTATTTAGATGGGCAGAGTTCGCCCCACCAGGAGCAAGAGGGGTTAGGATCCCCCAGCACTCATGGCTGGAGGCTAGAGCATGTAGTGGCTAGTTAAGTGACCATTCAGGGAGATTCCTAATCAAGGGTACTTAGGCATGAGTACCGGGGTGAGCCCTAAGAGAGGGTCAGCCTGGCGGGAGTACCGGGGAGAGCCCTAAGAGAGGGTCAGCCTGGCGGGAGTACCGGGGAGAGCACTAAGAGAGGGTCAGCCTGGCAGGAGTACCGGGGAGAGCACTAAGAGAGGGTCAGCCTGGCGGGAGTACCGGGGAGAGCCCTAAGAGAGGGTCAGCCTGGCGGGAGTACCGGGGAGAGCACTAAGAGAGGGGTCAGCCTGGCAGGAGTACCGGGGAGAGCCCTAAGAGAGGGTCAGCCTGGCAGGAGTACCGGGGAGAGCCCTAAGAGAGGGTCAGCCTGGCGAGAGTACTGGGGAGAGCCCTAAGAGAGGGGTCAGCCTGGCAGGAGTACCGGGGAGAGCACTAAGAGAGGGTCAGCCTGGCGGGAGTACCGGGGAGAGCCCTAAGAGAGGGTCAGCCTGGCGGGAGTACCGGGGAGAGCACTAAGATAGGGGTCAGCCTGGCAGGAGTACCGGGGAGAGCCCTAAGAGAGGGTCAGCCTGGCAGGACTACCGGGGAGAGCCCTAAGAGAGGGTCAGCCTGGCGGGAGTACCAGGGAGAGCCCTAAGAGAGGGTCAGCCTGGCGAGAGTACTGGGGAGAGCCCTAAGAGAGGGTCAGCCTGGCAGGAGTACCGGGGAGAGCCCTAAGAGAGGGTCAGCCTGGCGAGAGTACTGGGGAGAGCCCTAAGAGAGGGGTCAGCCTGGCAGGAGTACCGGGGAGAGCACTAAGAGAGGGTCAGCCTGGCGGGAGTACCGGGGAGAGCCCTAAGAGAGGGTCAGCCTGGCGGGAGTACCGGGGAGAGCACTAAGATAGGGGTCAGCCTGGCAGGAGTACCGGGGAGAGCCCTAAGAGAGGGTCAGCCTGGCAGGACTACCGGGGAGAGCCCTAAGAGAGGGTCAGCCTGGCGGGAGTACCAGGGAGAGCCCTAAGAGAGGGTCAGCCTGGCGAGAGTACTGGGGAGAGCCCTAAGAGAGGGTCAGCCTGGCGGGAGTACCGGGAAGAGCCCTAAGAGAGGGTCAGCCTGGCGGGAGTACCGGGGAGAGCCCTAAGAGAGGGTCAGCCTGGTGGGAGTACCGAGGGGAGCCCTAAGATAGGGTCAGCATGGCGAGAGTACCGGGGGGAGCACCTAAATGGGATCACTTGGTGGGAGTACTGTGGGTAGCCCTGTGAGAGGTTCTCTAAGAGAGAAGTAAAGGAGAACTGTAACTGTTCATGCCCTGTAACCTGGAAGTCCTGCCTGCACTCAAGTAATAAAGCAAGTTTATCTGGTCCATCACATAACCAGTGCCTTGGCTCTTCCTACACAGAGGATTCCCAACTGCCCGGTAAGCAGCTACCCCAAGGGAGGGGCAAGGTACCGGGAGTTGCAGGGAGTCCCTGTCCAAGGAGGACTGTACAGAGTTTCCCAGGGAGGGCAGTTACAGTTCTACCTATACCTACCCTGGGTGGAGGCACGCCAAGTAACAGCAATATTATACCTGCCCCCCATAGTAAGTGGGGACACAGGGCTCCTGTAGCGCCAAAAGTAAGCCAATGGCAGGCATAAGTAGCAGCCCCGGCTATAGCGGGTTACATGTATAACAGAATATTCTGTGCCAAAGCTTCAGTCACTATTAGTGTGGCACCAGCATCCACTGTGCGGGTCCCTCCAGCCAGTACCATTTGTATTGGATCCTGAAACAGGTCCAGCAACCTCTGGGGGAAATGCTGTTCCTACAGCTGAACTGACAGATAAAGCGGCCGCTGCAGCAAATCCTCCAATAGGACTGACGCGCTACGTTACTGGGAATCAATATAAATGGCTCTGTAGCCACGCCCCTGGAGGTGGGACGACACACAGCCCTAAAATGAGCGAATTAGTTCCCTGAAGTTCCCGTGTGCATGTGGCTCCCTGCCGGCTATACGGACATGCTGCCGGACTATGTCGGTACCGCTATTTCTGTGGGGCCGGAGTGTGAGCCTCATCCTCCTGCTGTTTGTACCGGGGAGCCCGCAAGGTGAGAGGGGAGGGGCCTGGGAGATCCGGGTTTGTAAGTAATTGAGGTGGAAAGCAAAAGGACCTTCGCCGCAGCCTCCAGAGTCTCCGCCAATAGGTTCTCTATTTACCCAACTTTCCTTTCATGTATCCGCCTGATATGATGTTACTGGGGGGCCGCTGAGTGCGGGAGGGGCTGATGGAATGGGAATGTCAACACCCCCCCCCCCCCCCCCATATAACTGTTCCCTTTACCACAGATTTAATGTCGGTATTTCGCGGAGGGAGACTTCTTGGGGCGAACCAAGTGCATTCCCGGGGGGGTGCTGCCGGGCACTGCTCTCATGTTGGGCCCCTACACGGAATGTAGTTGGTGTAACCCTGTGCCTATTGGGGGTCAGACCCGCAGCGCCATATTTATTGTGTTTTATCTCTGAGCCCCGGAACATATGGAAGAAAAGTTGCTGCACAAAGTTTTGAGTTTTTTTTTTTTAGAAAAATCATGAAATGGTTAATGTTAGTAATGTTAGTAATGTTAGTAATGTTAGTAGAGTCAGTGCAGTTTGGAACAGACTTATTTCTTCCCAGTGATTTTAATTTAGTACCAGTTAATCAGTCTGTAAATCCTTTGAGTCCGACCCTTCAGTTTATGGTACCTCCAGTTCCGACTCCCCATCTCTGCTTGAATTGCTCACCTGACGACCCAGGCCGGTGCTCCTATTGGCTGAAGCAGCCGGTACTGGAGGAGCGCCACTTTGCGCCTCTTCGCTGGGTCCTGGGCTGGGCGCACATGAGAGTAGAGTGAAACACAGCTGTTTGTGTCTAAATTTGGCTTTTTCGCTCTACCGCACACGCTCCCCCTGACCCAGCTGTAGGATAGAACAGGGTCGGACTGGGCTAGTAGGGCACGGGAAAAAACCTGCTGGGCCCCACTGATCCAGGCCAGTGTTTCCCCGAGGGGAGGGAGCTTAGTGGGGGTAGTCCCTGCACCCCCCTGTCCAAACCTGGGGTTGAACCAGCAAAGTTCTTCTGCATGAGTACCCCAGTCCGGCACACTTTTCAGCACTGGCCCAGGGTATCCGGTAAGAAATAGTAATTACTGGTGCGGGGTGTCTAACATTTGGCAACCCCAGTGCCTCGTTGCCTTCTCTTTTAATGGGCACTAACCCATAGCGCCAGGGAGGCCTTCTCTTGTTACGGGCACTAACCCATAGCGCCAGGGTAGCCTTCTCTTTTAATGGGCACTAACCCATAGCGCCAGGGAGGCCTTCTCTTGTTACGGGCACTAACCCATAGCGCCAGGGTAGCCTTCTCTTGTTACGGGCACTAACCCATAGCGCCAGGGTAGCCTTCTCTTGTTACGGGCACTAACCCATAGCGCCAGGGTAGCCTTCTCTTGTTACGGGCACTAACCCATAGCGCCAGGGTAGCCTTCTCTTGTTACGGGCACTAACCCATAGCGCCAGGGTAGCCTTCTCTTGTTACGGGCACTAACCCATAGCGCCAGGGTTGCCATCTCTTGTTACAGGCACTAACCCACAGCGCCAGGGTTGCCATCTCTTGTTACAGGCACTAACCCATAGCGCCAGGGTAGCCTTCTCTTGTTACGGGCACTAACCCATAGCGCCAGGGTAGCCCCCCACACAAATCACAATAGACTGTTGGAGGATTTGGCTTATAGGACAGGGCAGATATCACTCCTGTGTTTTCTGAAACCTCAATGTGATAATTACATATTTCTAAACTGCTTTATTGAGCGCTCTCATCACCATTGTAATTATACATAAAGATATATTATGTACAATCATGTATAATTAGAAATAATTAAGAACATATAACGTGTCCGAGCCTGATTTCCCTCAGTGGGTAAGTTACAGTATTTTAACGTTACTATTTATCCCCATTGAGGCTCGTCCTTCCTTTACTAAAATCCATCTATTTTATTACCCGACCCAGAACCCTGCGCTGCCTGTGATTGTGTCGCAGGACTAAAGGATTTTGGATGCACCATTAACTCCTTTATTTACCTTTGCCTATGTCTCCTCTGTCAGCCTGCTCCGCTCAGCTCCGCACTTTCCCCTCACTGACAGGCCCAGCGCTGCTTCTTTGTTCCACACTGTGGGGGATATTCATTAATCCACGAAGGTCCGAAGGCGTCCGAATGCGTTTTTTCTAATGATCGGTATTTTTGTGACTTTTCCGTTGTCATTGCGACTTTTTCGTACGTCCCGTGTTTTTTTCGTCGCCGGCGCAACTTTTTCGTATATTTTTCGCTGCTTTTTTCGCCGCCGTCGCAAAAAATGGTATTGGTTGTTCCGCTGTTTACTATCGCTCAATACGATAAAGTCGCACCAGCAACGAAAAAGTCTAAAAAAAATACGAAAAATCGCGACACCAATGAAAAAGTCGCAAAATTTTCATTTCCAATATGATTTTTTCCCTTTCGGGATTCGTGGATTAGTAAATCTGCCCCTGTGTGTGTTTTACTCCCTTGTATCAATGGCACCGCATGTAGCGAAGCCCAAGGGGAATGTGTAAATGTGGCCGTACACGGCAAAGAGATATTGACACCTAAAAATAAACTGGTTTTTAAATATAACTTTGCATACAATTTGCCCGATGGTTTAACACAGTGGTGGGCAAACTTATTAGTCAACTGAGCCAAATATCAACAGAACAGCGATTGAAATTTCTTTTGAGAGCCAAATTTTTTAAACTTAAAATATGTAGGAAACATGATTGTTATACTATAACTGGAATATCTGTCAGCTTCACGCAGTGGCGTCTAATATAAAGCTAATTAAGCAGTGCTGTTACTGATATCTTGGTGGTTTAATGGCAAATTTTAAGAAAGATATGCACTAGCTTGTGCACACTGTAAAAAATGCAGGCTGTTTCCAGTTGTATTAAGCTGTGATGAACAGGGCCGGAACTAGGGGTAGGCAGAAGAGGCAGCTGCCTAGGGCGCAACGATTGAGGGGCGCCAGGCAGGAGCCTCTCCTGCCTACCAATAGTGCTACTTTGTCATTGCCCCGCCGCTTGTCATTAGCGGCGGAGGCAATGACCGATCTAATCGCCCCGCCCCGGGGAGGTGGGCGGAGTTGGCCGACCGGTCGGCTTGGCCCGCCCCTGGTGATGAACACATTTATTTCTACTGTACTGTACATCTGCATTGCTTCCTTCCCGTTCAATATTTGTCTAGTCACCAGTGAGACTTGGCTTGTAGTGACAAAAGCTGCATAGCAACACCATATCTAAAAGTAATTCATCCGCCATAATGTCAATTTTATCTAGGGAGCATACTATTCAACTGTATGCACTTACTAGAGCAGCTTTTGGAGTACCTACACACTAATGAATACTTATGAAATCAGTATTGCAAACCGCTAAAAATAAAGTGAAATAGCTTTAAAACTGGCTTCACGTGTGTGACAGATATAAAGGTAATGGGTACAGCTACCTGCCAAAAAAAAAAGCCAAAGAACATGGAGTAGAGGGCCTAATGTCGCTCATGAGCCCGCACCTGGAAAAGCCTCCCCTGTAGTGCGTATCCCCGCCCCCCACCGCGTCTCCAGTAGCGCGTCTCCCGTTGCTGTGAGCCGACTGTAACGAGCTAAAGAGCCGCACTTTGCCGACCACTGGTTTAACATTACGTAACTGATCCCTATTGTCCCTCTATGAGGGGGCGGCCATATTTGTGCAGCAGGAGCCCATTAGCATTAGGAGCTGTAACCGACAGGCTGAGAAGGGACGGGCAGGTAAAACAGTCAGGTTTAGGGACTCCAAGTAACAATTACTCACAAAATCAGCCCTGTCAGTGAGAAACAATCAACGTGACCTATAGGGAACCTTTTGTGTAGATTCATATTTTGAAGGGTAGTTTTTTTGTCAGTATCCCATTAAAGGAACACCAAAAAAAAGAAAGTGTATATAAGTAATGAGAATATAATGTACTGTTGCCCTGCACTGGTACAACTGGGGTGTTTGCTTTGTTTATATAAGCAAAACTGCTGTGTAGCCCCGGGGGGGCAGCCGTTTAAAGGAGAAAAGACTCAGGTTACATAGCAGATAACAGATAAAACACTATTGTATTCTACAGAGCTTATCTGTTACCTGCTATGTAACCTGTGCCTTTTCTCCTTTAAGGGCTCTGGCACACGGGGGAGATTAGTCGCCCGCGACAAAACTCCCTGTTCACAGGCGACTAATCTCCCCAAGTTGCCATGACCCGCCAGCGAACATGTAAGTCGCCGGCGGGATGGCACACACGGCGGCGCGATTTCCCGAAATCGCCGGAAAAGACTCGCGAGTGTAGTTTTCCTTTACGTTTGATATTTGTTTAGT